>NC_057797.1:499737020-499977735 GCF_018294505.1 Triticum aestivum
GCTAGCGGTGGTGCTAGGGTTCGTGCGAGAGTGGAAGAAGAGATAATGACTGTGGTGAGGCGTATATTTATAGGGACAGGGCAGCTCAGTGTTATTACACAGGTGCCCCTGGCGATTCACATCTGAGGAACATGTGGCCATCATGCAGCATATCGGGGTTGTTCCACGTCCCATGCATGCCTGGATTGTCGGATGGTCGTTCCCACTTCTCCGGGTTTCAGGTGAAGGAATGAGCATTGAAAACGGACTTAATGTTTGTCTCTATATCTTCTGCTGACAAGGACGCAGAGCAGACATTTGATAGTTCCAATAGAATGCATATGATTTGGAGAGATAGAGTTTGAGATAGAAAGCATAGAGAGGTTAGGGTCCGATCACATTCACTCAGTTCAAAAGATTCAACACGAAGACATAGCTATAAGTGAATGGTGTAGAGGACAAAACACTAGTATATATATATAATCAACATAGTGAAGATAATCATTAAGACATGTTGAGATTGAAGTCAAACCAAATGTTAAGACATAGCAAATGTAATGCCATGAGTGAAACACTTCAAACAGAACCTTTGGTGGTGGCGTTACCCACCGTATAGGAAGTATTAGACTCAAACACGGCGCACAATTATCGTGGCGCTCCGAAGTCAAATTCCACATTAATGTATTCACACTTAGAATGTATGTCTTCATTGATTGAAGATATACTTTACTTCGTGTGTTGCACATCTAAGTCATCAATATGCATCAGTGTTAGGATGTGTGCCTTATCACAGGACATTTGAGGATTCCAAGATATTTAGCTCACACCGTAACTTGCAAAATCTCCTCATCCAAGGGCTTGGTGAAGATATCTGCCAATTGCTCTTCAGTGTTGACGTGTATGATATCAATATCTTCCTTCACAACATGATCTCTGAGAAAGTGATGACGAATTTCAATGTGCTTTGTCTTCGAGTGCTGAACCGGGTTGTTGGCAATCTTGATGGCGCTTTTGTTGTCGCAGTAGAGTGGCACTTGCTTCAGATGAATGCCATAGTCCTTGAGTGTTTGCTTCATCCACAGAAGCTGAGCGCAGCAAGATCCAGCAGCAATGTATTCAGATTCAGCAGTGGAGAGAGATACACAGTTCTGCTTCTTTGAAGACCAACATACAAGTGATCGTCCCAGAAAATGACATGTGCCAGATGTAGACTTGCGATCCACCTTGTCACCAGCATAATCGGCATCCGAGAATCCAACCAGATCAAATTCTGAGCCCTTTGGATACCATAATCCTAGAGTTGGGGTGTGAGCCAAATTTCGAAGAATTCACTTCACAGCTAAGTGATGCGACTCCTTTGGTGCCGCTTGGAATCGAGCACACATGCAAACACTAAGCATACTATCTGGCCTAGATGCACATAGATAAAGTAAAGAACCAATCATGGAGCGGTATACCTTTTGATCAAACTCTTTACCATTGTCGTCGGGACCCAGATGATGTTTGGCTGGCATTGGCGTCGTGAAGCCTTTGCAGTCTTGCATACCGAACTTCTTTAGGCAATCTTTGAGATACTTCCCTTGAGATATGAAGATGCCGTTGCGTTGCTATCGTATTTGAAGACCGAGGAAGAACTTCAGCTCACCCATCATGGACATCTGATATTGCTCTTGCATCATATATCCAAACTCTTCACTGTACTTCTGATTGGTGCAGCCGAAGATGATGTCATCCACATATATTTGGCACACAAACAGTTCACCATCATATGTCTTCGTGAAGAGAGTGGGGTCGAGGGAACCAGGTATGAAGCCTTTGCTCTTCAGGAAGTATTTGAGTGTGTCATACCAAGCCCGAGGGGCTTGTTTGAGGCCATACAGTGCCTTGTTGAGCTTGTATACCATGTCAGGATGTTTTGGATCTTCAAAGCCAGGTGGTTGTGCAACGTACACTTCTTCTTCAATCTTGCCATTGAGAAAGGTGCTCTTCACATCCATTATATATAGAAGTATGTTATGATGATTTGCATAGGCCAGCAGTATGCGTATGGCTTCAAGTCGAGCCACAGGAGCAAATGTTTCATCGAAGTCAATTCCTTCCACTTGAGTATATCCTTGAGCAACGAGACGAGCTTTGTTTCTGACAACTTGACCATGCTCATCTTGCTTGTTGCGGTATATCCATTTGGTTCCTATTATATTGTGCTTCCAAGGGTCAGGACGCTTAACCAGTTCCCATACATTATTCAGCTCAAACTGTTGAAGCTCTTCTTGCATAGCTTGAATCCATTCAGGTTCCATGAAGGCTTCTTCAACTTTCTTGGGTTCTGTTATTGAGATGAATGCGAAGTGCCCACATAAATTTGCTAGCTGAGTTGCCCTTGAACGAGTGAGTGGACCAGGTGCATTGATGCTATCAATTATTCTCTCAATCTGCACTTCATTGGAAACACGAGGATGTACAGGGCGAAGATTTTGCTCTTGCTGATCATTGTCATTGTTAGAGGGATTGTCTTTAGGCTGAGCATTGTCTTCAGGTTGATCAGGTGTGGAGATGATAAGTTCCTCTTCAGGTTGAGCTTCAGAGGGTATGATTTCTCCAGTTCCCATTAGTTTGATTGATTCACTGGATGGAACTTCATCTAGCACGTTTGGCAGGTGCTCTCTTTGTGAACCGTTAGTCTCATCGAACCGCACATCCACTGTTTCAACCACTTTATAATGAAAGAGGTTGAAGACTCTGTAGGAGTGCGAATCCTTTCCATATCCAAGGATAAAACCCTCATGTGCTTTTGGTGCAAATTTTGAAGTGTGATGTGGATCCTTGATCCAGCACCTGGCTCCAAATACTCTGAAGTAACTGACATTTGGCTTCTTGCCAGTAAGGAGCTCATAAGATGCCATTCTGCTGTGGCGTGTACGGAGCTGAGAATTCATGTGTGATGCCCAAAGTATCAAGATATGTATCAAGGCCAATGTTCTTGAATTCAGTGCCATTGTCACTTCTGATGTGCTTTATCTTGGCGCCATAGTTGTTCGTTGCTCGATTGGCGAAGCGTCTGAAGACATCCTGCACTTCAGTCTTGTAGAGGATTATGTGCACCCAAGTATATCTAGAATAATCATCAACGATGACAAAGCCATAGAGAAAAGCAGTAGTAGTAAGAGTTGAGTAATGAGTGGGACCGAAAAGATCCATGTGGAGTAGTTCGAAGGGTCGAGTAGTTGTCATGATTGTCTTCGAGGGATGTTTGGCCCTCGTCATCTTTCCTGCTTCACAGGCACCACATAAGTGATCTTTCTTGAACTTGACGCCCTCGATGCCTATGACATGCTTCTTCTTTGCAAGGGTGTGGAGGTTCCTCATGCCAGCATGCCCTAGCCTCCAATGCCAGAGCCAGCATTCTGAAGCTTTTGCTAGAAGACATACGGCAAGCTATGGTCCTGCTAAGAAATCTACCACGTACAAATCATCTTTCCGATACCCTTCAAACACCAGAGACTTGTCAGATTCCATTAGAACAAGGCAGCGATATTTTCCAAACATTACGATCATGTTCAAATCGCAAAGCATTGAGACAGACATTAAGTTGAAGCCAAGGGATTCAACCAGCATGACATTATCCATGTGTTGATCCTTTGAGATTGCAACTCTACCTAGACTCAACACCTTACTTTTACCAGTGTCAGCAAATGTGATGTGACTCTTGTCGGATGGACGTAAGGTTGAGTCCATAAGAAGGCTTCTTTTGCCAGTCATGTGATTGGTACACCCACTATCAATAATCCATTCTGAAGACGTTGGTGTCGTACCCTACAGTGCAGTTAGGGGTATAGGCTTCACGAAGAGAACTGTGAAGCAAAAACATTTGACGAACCAGTGGGTTATGAAAACTTAGATCCAGATTAGGACTGATAGGGAGAGTAGCAAGCGATTAAGGAACGAAGTACATAATAAGACCATTCAGGCATTTGATCTTGCGCCCTACAAGATGTTTAAGGTCCCCAGCAATAGCGTCAGACGATTTTGGTTTTCTGCTGGAGACCCTTCCCTGCAAAAGAGAGTTAAGCTTTCTTAGCCACCCACATCTTCAAGGGTGGCTTAGAAGCAATAAGTCTAAGTGCAGCATCTGAGAACTTTGGCTTTGGAGCCCTAGCAAACAGTCTTGCACGCGGACAATAGTACTCATAAGATTAAGCAGAATAGTTCTTGGTCTTATGAACATGGCGGTTCGATGAACCACGCTCATATTCATAGGCCTGAGTATGGTTTCCCTGCAAAACATTTGCGTTAGTGCGACTCAGGTGAGTCCTCTATCTGTATGAAGCCTTTGGACCGTATGAAGCTTGTGGTCTGGGGTTTGTCTTCTTCACCTGTGGTGTCATGATGACATTCACAGGAAGATTCTCCAGACACTTTTTCGGCACCCAGATCTTCTTCATAGGCGGTCCATTCCTGCAGTTAGTACCAATGTACCTGGCAAACACTTCACCATTCTGATTCTTAAACAGTTTATAGTTTGCATCAAAGGATTCATCAATGACAATGGGGTTAGCACAAGTGAAGCCAGATAGAGTGGATGGATCTGCTGAAGATTCCTTTGCAGCAACCCATGTGGTTTTGGGGTACTGCTCAGGTTTCCAGTAAGAGCCATCAGCATTCATTTTCCTTACGAACCCAACACCCTCTTTCCTCGGGTTTCAGTTCAGGATCTGCCTTTTGACGACATCACATAGTGTCTGGTGCCCTTTAAGACTTTTGTACATCCCTGTTTCAAGCAATGTCTTCAATCTAGCATTCTCATCAGCAATAGCAGTGGTATCCTCAGCAGAGGGGTTAGTTCCCACATCAACAGTTGAAGATATTGCAATAGTAGCAGCAGTAGAACATTCAGCAACAGAAGTAGCATTGTCACGCTCAATGCATTTAAGACATGGTGGTTCAAATCCTTCCTGAGCGGAACTGATCTGTTCGGTGCGAAGTGACTCGTTTTCCTTTTGAAGATCTTCATGAGCCGCTCTCAATTTCTCAAGATATTGCTTCCTTTGAAGATAATCATAGGAAAGCTTTTCATGAGTTGTTGAGAGCGTTTCATGACGACTTTCAAGTTCCTCATACTTAACGTGAAGATTTTTTATGTCTTCAATTAAGGACTCAGATCGAGTCATTTCAGCGCCTAACAGATCATCGCTTTTGTCTAATAGTTTTTAAATATGTTCCATAGCTTTCTGTTGTTCAGTTGCAATTTTAGCGAGTGTTTTGTAGCTGGGTCTTGAACCACAATCAGAGTCATCTTCACTAGATGTTTGATAGTGAGTAGTGCGTGTGTTTACCTTGGCACCGCGTGCCATGAAGCAGTAGGTAGGAGCGGAGTAGTCCTTGTCATTTGCATCGGTGTCGGTGATGAAGTCATTGTCTTCAGTGTTGAAGATGGACTTGGCAACGTATGCTGTAGCCAGACTTGCAACGCCAGAATCGGACTCCTCCTCAGACTCCACCTCCGCCTTCTCAGAAGCGGACTCCTCCTCTGAATCCATTTCCTTGCCAACAAACGCACGTGCCTTGCCAGATGAGCTCTTCTTGTGTGATGAAGACTTTGAGGAAGACTTGGAAGAAGACTTTGAGTATTTCTTCTTCTTCTTGTCTTCGGAGTCATATTCCTTGCTCTTCTTCTTCTTTTTGTTCTCATTGTCCCACTGTGGACACTCAGAGATGAAGTGGCCAGGTTTCTTGCACTTGTGACATGTTTTCTTCTTGTAGTCATGAGCAGAAGCTTCATCATTCCTTGAGCTTGATCGTGAAGACTTTCTGAAACCTTTCTTCATGGTGATTTTTTGGAACTTCTTCACATGCATAGCAAGTTCCTTTCCAATGTCTTCAGGATCACCAGAACTGTTGTCAGATTCTTCTTCAGATGAGGAGACATCTTTTGCCTTCAAGGCACGAGTTCGCCCATAGTTTGGACCGTAGATATCTCTTTTCTCAGAAAGCTAAAACTCATGTGCGTTGAGCCTCTCAAGTATGTCAGACGGATCGAGTGTCTTGAAATCAGGACGTTCTTGAATCATCAGGGCTAGGGTGTCAAACGAACTATCAAGTGATCTCAGTAGTGTCTTGACGACTTCATGCTTGGTGATCTCAGTAGCGCCGAGGGCTTGAAGCTCATTTGTGATGTCAGTGAGTCGATCAAATGTGAGCTGGACATTCTCATTGTCATTTCGCTTGAAGCGGTTGAAGAGGTTGCGAAGGACACTGATTCTTTGATCTCTCCGAGTTGAGACGCCTTCGTTGACCTTGGAGAGCCAGTCCCAGACTAGCTTAGATGTTTCCAAAGCACTCACGCGGACATACTGTCCTTTGGTCAGATGACCACAGATGATATTCTTGGCAGTAGAGTCCAGTTGAACGAACTTCTTGACGTCAGCAGCAGTGACACCTTCTCCAGCCTTGGGAATGCCGTTCTTGATGACATACCATAGGTCGACGTCAATGGCTTCAAGATGCATGCGCATCTTATTCTTCTAGTAGGGATATTCAGTTCCATCGAAGACGAGGCACGCAACGGAGACTTTGATTATCCCTGCAGTCGACATAGCTAAAACTCCAGGTGGTTAAACCGAATCACATAGAACAAGGGAGTACCTTGCTCTGATACCAATTGAAAGTGCATTATATCGACTAGAGAGGGGGGGTGAATAGGCGATTTTTATGAAAGTCTTCAAAACGTGGAAGTTTCAAAGACAAACGATAGAAATAAACCTATTACCATGCAGCGGAAGGTAGACTACACTAGGCAAACCATAGTCAAGTATTCAATGAAGTGAAAGCACAATGACTAATAGCAGCAATGTAGTGAGGATCAGGTAGGAAGATATTATGAAGCCAAACAGAACACGCAGTCACTTAGTGAAGACAAAAGATAGTGCAATCATATAATGACTTCACAAGGACCAACAGTAAGTAAAGGGAAGGGAAGGATGAAACCAGTGACTCGTTGAAGACAATGATTTGTTGGACCAGTTCCAGTTGCTGTGACAACTATACGTCTGGTTAGGGCGGCTAGGTATTTAAACCTGAGGACACACAGTCCCGGACACCCAGTCCTGAACATGCAGCTCAGGACACCCAGTCCTCACCGTATTCCCCTTGAGCTAAGGTCACACAGACCTCGCCCAATCACTCTGGTAAGTCTTCAAGGTAGACTCCCAAACCTTCACAGACTTTGTTCACCGGCGATCCACAATGTCTCTTGGATGCTCAGAACGCGACGCCTAACCGGCTGGAGGATTCACAGTCCTCAAGTGTAATAAGTCTTTAGATCACACAGACAAGAAGACTTACGTGATGCCTAACACTCTTTGGCTCTGGGTGGTTAGGGCTTTATCCTCGCAAGGAATTCTCTCTCAAAGGCTTCGAGGTGGGTTGCTCTCAAACGACAAAAGCCATACTCTAACTCTGAGCAGCCAACCGTTTATGGTTGTAGGGGGTGGGCTATTTATAGCCACTGGGCAACCCGACCTGATTTGTCCGAAATGACCCTGGGTCACTAAGGAACTGACACGTGTTCCAACGGTCAGATTTCAAACTCACACGACAACTTTACTTGGGCTACAAGCAAAGCTGACTTGTCCGACTCTGGACAAGATTCGCTCTCATAGTCTTCACTCAAAGACATAGGTTTTGGTTAAGCATCACTTCAGTCATTCTGACTGGTTCTCTTGGACCCCACTTAACAGTACAGTGGTTCCTATGACTCAACAAAGAAGAAACAGAACTACGAAAGATCTAAGTCTTCGAGCTCCATAGGCTTCATGCGATGTCTTCTCTTGTCATAGTCTTCAATGAGAATATCTTCATAAACCACCTTTGACATCAATGTCTTCATACATTTTTAGGGGTCATCTCTGGTGGGAAAACCAAATCAATGAGGGACTTCTACCTGTGTTATCCTGCAATTCTCACAAACACATTAGTCCCTCAACTAGATTTGCCGTCAATACTCCAAAACCAACTAGGGGTGGCACTAGATGCACTTACAGGCGCTCTGTCCCGAAAGTCCTCTTCCTTTTTTCTAGGTCAAAATGACTTATATACCAAAAGATGGGCACCAGAGGTGGGCCGAGGAGGGCACAACCCACCAGGGCGCGCCTGGGCTCCCTAGCGCGCCCAGGTGGGTTGTGCCCACCTGGTGGGCCCCCTCTGGTAGTTATTTGCTCCAATAATTCTTAAATAATCCATAAAAAATCTCCGTGAAGTTTCAGCTTGTTTGGAGTTGTGCAGAATAGGTGGCCTGTCATAGCTTTTCCAGGTCCATATTTCCAACTGCCAGAATTCTCCCTCTTGGTGTGTACCTTGCAAATTATGAGAGAAAAGGCATAAGAATTACTCCAAAAGCATTATTATGGATAAAAACATTATAAATAATAGTAAGAAAACATGATGCAAAATGGACGTATCAATTATTTCCAACAAGTCAGTTGCTCGCTCCATTGTTCCGGAGAACGGAGTCTTAGTCATCTTGCCCATGAGGCATGGTTCGCAAGCATCAAGTGATTCCAAAAGTCCATCAGCATGGAGTTTCTTCATGCGCTTTACACCAATATGACCTAAACGACAGTGCCATAAATAAGTTGCACTATCATTATTAACTTAGCATCTTTTGGCTTCAATACTATGAATATGTGTATCACTACAATCGAGATTCAACAAAAATAGACCACTCATCAAGGGTGCATGACCATAAAAGCTATTACTCATATAAATAGAACAACCATTATTCTTTGATTTAAATGAGTAACCGTCTCGCATCAAACAAGATCCAGATATAATGTTCATGCTCAACGCTGGCACCAAATAACAATTATTTAGGTCTAAAACTAATCCCGACGGTAGATGTAGAGGTAGCGTGCCGACGGCGATCGCATCAACCTTGGAACCATTTCCGACGCGCATCATCACCTCGTCCTTAGCCAATCTTCGTTTAATCCGTAGCCCCTATTTTCAGTTGCAAATATGAGCAACAGAACCAGTATCAAATACCCAGGCGCTACTACAAGCATTAGTAAGGTACACATCAATAACATGTATATCAAATATACCTTTCACTTTGCCATCCTTCTTATCTGCCAAATACTTGGGGCAGTTCCACTTCCAGTGACTAGTCCCTTTGCAGTAAAAGCACTCAGTTTCAGGCTTAGGTCCAGACTTGGGCTTCTTCCCTTGAGCAGCAACTTGCTTGCTATTCTTCTTGAACTTCCCCTTCTTCCCTTTGCCCTTTTTCTTGAAACTAGTGGTTTTGTTAACCATCAACACTTGATGCTCCTTCTTGATTTCTACCTCTGCAGCCTTTAGCTTCGCGAAGAGCTCGAGAATTGTCTTTTCCATCCCTTGCATATTATATTTCATCACGAAGCCTTTATAGCTTGGTGGCAGTGATTGAAGAATTATGTCAATGACACTATCATCAGGAAGATTAACTCCCAGCTGAGTCAAGTAGTTATAGTACCCAGACATTCTGAGTATGTGTTCACTGATAGAACTATTCTTCTCCATCTTGCAGCTATAGAACTTGTTGGAGACTTCATATCTCTTAACTCGAGCATTTGCTTGAAATATCAACTTCAACTCCTGGAACATCTCATATGCTCCATGACGCTCAAAACGTCTTTGAAGTCCGAATTCTAAGTTGTAAAGCATGACACACTGAATTATCGAGTAGCCGTTAGCTTTGCTCTGCCAGACATTCATAACGTCCGGAGTTGCTCCTGCAGCGGGTCTTGCACCTAGCGGTGCTTCTAGGACGTAATTCTTCTGTGCAGCAATGAGGATAATCCTCAAGTTATGGACCCAGTCTATGTAGTTGCTACCATCATCTTTCAACTTAGCTTTCTCTAGGAGCGCATTATAATTCAAGGGAACGGTAGCACGGGCCATTGATCTACAACAACATAGATATGAAAAAACTATCAGGTACTAAGTTCATGATAAATTAAACTTCAATTAATCATATTACTTAAGAACTCCCACTTAGATTGACATACCTCTAGTCAACTAAATGATCACGTGATCCATATCAACTAAACCATGTCCAATCATCACGTGAGATGGAGTAGTTTTCAATGGTGAACATCACTATGTTGATCATATCTACTATATGATTCACGTTTGACCCTTCAGTCTCAGTGTTCCGAGGCCATATCTGCATATGCTAGGCTCGTCAAGTTTAACCCGAATGTTCTGCACATGCAAAACTGGCTTACACCTGTTGTATGTGAACGTAGAGCTTATCACACCCAATAATCACGTGTTGTCTCGGCACGACGAACTGTAGCAATGGTGCATACTCAGGGAGAACACTTGGACCTTGAAATTTAGTAAGGGGTCATCTTATAATGCTACCGCCGTACTAAGAAAAATAAGATGCATAAAGGATAAACATCATAGGCAATCAAAATATGTGACATGATATGGCCATCATCATCTTGTGCCTTTGATCTCCATCTCCAAAGCACCGTCATGATCTCTATTGTCACCGGCTTGACACCTTGATCTCCATCATAGCGTCGTTGTCGTCTCGCCAACTATTGCTTCTACGACTATCGCTACCACTTAGTGATAAAGTAAAGCAATTACATGGCAATTGCATTTCATACAATAAAGCGACAACCATAAGGCTCCTGCCAGTTGCTGATAACTTTTACAAAACATGATCATCTCGTACAACAATTTATATCTCATCACGTCTTGACCATATCACGTCATGACATGCCCCGCAAAAACAAGTTAGACATCCTCTACTTTGTTGTTGCAAGTTTTACGTGGCTGCTACGGGCTTCTAGCAAGAACCGTTCTTACCTACGCACCACAACGATTTTTCGTCAAGTGTGCTATTTTAACCTTCAACAAGGACCGACCGTAGTCAAACTCGATTCAACTAAAGTTGGAGAAACAGACATGTGACGCCCCAAGACCGGAGCTTCAGATGCCTTCCAGGGTTTCCGAGTTTCGTGGGGTGATTTGTTTGGTTCGTTGCATTCATCATTGCATCGTGTGAATTCCATCATGTCATCATGCCATCATGTCATTTTTTTAACTCAACTAAATAAATTGCATAGATTGTTGATCTATTTAAATCGAGGGAACTCACATGGTGGTTTCTCTTTAAAACATATCCTCCCAATATTTAGGGAGCTATTATAAAGTATTCCATTAATTTGGAATTATCCGCAACCCACTTGCAAGTTAAATCCTTGACCTTTCCTTCTTCCGGTTTTCGACTCTCAACTTTGTCGATAATTCTTTTGTTCTTTTCCGAGGTTCCTCCAAAAATCCGAACATTTTTGGCCACTCCTAAAACCTGTCCTAGTTCAAACCTTTTGAATTAAATTCAAAGGAATTTGAATTTAATCTTTCAAACTTGACCTTTTCTATTTTCCTGGACCGAGCACATTTTTGTGAGTCTGAGAAAATACCCTTTGCCCAAGTCCCTTCTCTAACCTTTTTTTTTCTTTTATTCCCTTTTCTCTCTTTCCTTTTTTTATTTTATTTTCTGTTATGAGAGAGGTTAAGAGAGTAGAGCCCAGCGGCCAGGCGGCCTGCTTCCCCGCAGCCCAGTTGGGCCTCAGCAGCCCATCCGCGTCTTCTAAGGCTAGCCCGCGCGCCCCCGTAACCCTAGCGATCTCTCGACCTCCTCTCCTTCCCTCGACCCCTTTCCTCGAGCGCCGTCATCTCCCTCTCGTTCTCCCAGCGCCCCAACGCACGCTGCCCGATCCCCTTCGACACCCTCTCCCTCTCGTCCTCCCACACCGCCGCCAAGTTCACCCGGAGCCCCGCTGGACCCGTGCCCGCACCCGTCGTCTTCCACGCCCAGCAGGAGCCCCGCACCGCTCGTCCCAATCGTTTTGGCCGGAGCTCACCGGAGCCCGAGCAGGGGTCATCGCCGGACCTCCTCCTTGCTCCATCACGTCGCCGACCTCCTCCTCGCTTCAAGTCCACGCTGTCAAGCCTCACGTCGCCGCCCTGCTACGTTCGTCACCGGAGATCGCCAGATCGGATCGCGTTGGGTCGGATCCTCTCGTCCCCGCCATGCGCGCGTCACCAGGGGTCACCTCCGCACCAAGTTCGCCGCCCACAGCTCCCCTGCATCGATCGGAGTGCTCGTCTTGCTCGTGCACGTCGTCCCGCCCCTGTGCGTTGACCGCAGACGGCGTTGCGCTAGGTCCAAACCGCTCTCCTGCTTCGCCTACAGTAGCCCACAGCCACGCTGGCAAGCTCCAAGGCCATCCCTGAAGAACGTACCTACGCCAAGTTTGAGTACCCACGACGTGTGTTTTCTGCTGCCAAGTACCACGACTACCGCGGTTGTGCATTTTGTCAAGATCCACTAAAACGTACAGCTACCGTCGACCCCAAAGACCTTGGTTTCATCAAGTTCCCACGATGACTTAAGTGTACCCCTCGGATACGTCAAGTGCGACTACACTGCGAGACAAAGTACGCCAAGTACCTCTCCGAAAACGAACATGTACCACTACGCTCGGAGGCATCGGATCCGTCAAGTCCTACGACGATTGTGCTCAACTACCCACGAACCTAAACGTCTACGAAAACGTGTTCCACTACCGTTGCCGAGATTGCGAGAACCTCTACCGTCGTTCCTAGAGCATGCGAGAACGACTACTTCCACTACGAACGTCCCGAAAACGTCTACTTCCCCTACACCACATCGAACTCGAACCGCTCCGATAACACACGCTTCGAAGGTATAACCCCGAGACGACCGCCCGTGAACGAATGCATGTGTGATGTATGAGATGCTCGTGCTTGCTCCGTGCTCGAATTGTCGGTGCATGTTGCCCCTCTTTTGGCTTGTCATCGTCGTCGACCCGTGGGAACCCGGTAACCGGGATCACCCCACCATCTTTTGCACGCTCCCGCCACACTTTCTTTTGCACCAACGTCTCAATGAGTTGTCAGAACTGGAACATTGCAGTGGCACTGTTTCGTTATCATCGCCGTGGCACCCCTTTTGTTTCCTCCACGATGACAAATGCTTCATTATGCTCTTATCAATATTTTCATACAAACTTGCATTAAACTTGAACATGTCATCCACATCATGATAATAAAATTTAAAATGTTTAAATTGTTGTTTGCATTAAAATTGCTAAATGCGCATGGGGATTTACCGAAATTGTTGTTTGATGTTTCTGGCCTCATTTAAAATTCCTAACTGTGTATTTTTACTCATGTTTCACCTCTTGCCATGCTTAAAAACATTTAATATTGTTGAGTACATATACAAGATCGAACTAAATAACTTGTTGTGGTGTTTCATCAATATGCAACTCGTTGCATATTGAGCTCCACTTAATTTGTAGAATTGCTTGCTTTTTTATCCATGCTATGCCTCTTTAAACTGGACATGCATCATACTTGGTTGTGCATCATGCCATGTGTATGTGGTGGTTGTTTACTATGTGTTTGCTTCTTTCCGGTGTTGCTTCTTCGGGTTAGTTCCGATAACGTCGCGTTTGAGAGGATTTGTTCGACTTCGTCCGTTTGTATTCTTCGTGGACTCGTTCTTCTTCCTTGCGGGATCTCAGGCAAGATGACCATACCCTCGAAATCACTTTATCTTTGCTTGCTAGTTGCTCGCTCTATTGCTATGCCTATGCCGCGATACCTACCACATGCTTTATCATGCCTCCCATATTGCCATGTCAAACCTCTAACCCACCTTGTCCTAGCAAACCGTTGTTTGGCTATGTTACCGCTTTGCTCAGCCCCTCTTATAGCGTTGCTAGTTGCAGGTGAAGATGGAGTTTGTTCCTTGTTGGAACATGGATATTTGTTGGGGTATCACAATATCTCTTATTTAATTAATGCACCTATATAATTGGTAAAGGGTGGAAGGCTCGGCCTTATGCCTGGTGTTTTGTTCCACTCTTGTCGCCCTAGTTTCCGTCATACCGGTGTTATGTTCCTTGATTTTGCGTTCCTTACACGGTTGGGTTATAATGGGAATCCCTTAACAGTTCGCCTTGAATAAAACTCCTCCAGAAAGGCCCAACCTTGGTTTTACCATTTGCCACCTGGCCTTTTCCCTTGGGTTCTGCAGACTCAAGGGTCATCTTTATTTTAACCCCCATGGGCCAGTGCTTCTCTAAGTGTTGGTCCAACCTGAGCGATGTCCGGCGCCCCCTGGCCAACCAGGGTCTATGCCAACCCGACGTCTGGCTCATCCAATGTGCCCTGAGAACGAGATATTTGCGGCTCCTATCGGGATTTGTCGGCACATCCGGGCGGCTTTGCTGGTCTTGTTTTACCATTATCGAAATGTCTTGTAACCGGGATTCCGAGTCTGATCGGGTCTTCCTGGGAGAAGGAATATCCTTCGTTGACCGTGAGAGCTTGTGATGGGCTAAGTTGGGACACCCCTGCAGGATTTTGAATTTTCAAAAGCCGTGCCCGCGGTTATGGGCAGATGGGAATTTGTTAATATCCGGTTGTAGAGAACTTAAAACTTAACTTAATTATAATACATCTACCGCGTGTGTAGCCATGATGGTATCTTTCCGGCAGAGTCCGGGAAGTGAACACGGCGGTGGAGTTATGCTTGAACGTAAGTAGTTTTGGGATCACTTCTTGATCACTTCTAGTTCACGACCGTGCTTTGCTTCTCTTCTTGCTCTTATTTGCGTAAGTTAGCCACCATATATGCTAGTGCTTGCTGCAGCTCCACCTCACTACCTTTTTCCCTACCCATAAGCTTAAATAGTCTTGATCGCGAGGGTGTGAGATTGCTGAGTCCCCGTGACTGACGGATTACTTCCAAAACCAGTTGGAGGTGCCGTTGCTACCATGTAGGTGACACAACCGAGCTCAAGGAGGAGCTCGATGAAGATCGTGTTCGTTGTGTTGTTTTCGTTTCCAGTTGATCAGTAGTGGAGCCCAGTCGGGGCGTTTGGGGATCTTTTGCATTAGGGGTAGTCTTCTTTTATTTTGGTTCCGTAGTCGGACCTTGTATGTATCTGGTTGATGTAATGCTATATTTATCTATTGTGTGAAGTGGCGATTATAAGCCAACTCTGTACCTCTTTCTTATTCAGTACATGGGATGTGTAAAGATTACCCCTCTTGCGACATGCCTACAATGCGGTTATGCCTCTAAGTCGTGCTCCGACACGTGGGAGATATAGCCGCATCGTGGGTGTTACAAGTTGGTAATCAGAGCCTTCCCCGACTTAGGAGCCCCCTGCTTGATCGAATCGCTGGCGTTGTTGAGTCTAGAAAAATGTTTTGACTCTTATAGGATTATATATATCGGAGAGTAGGATTCTTTTTACTCCTCAGTCCCTTCGTCGCTCTGGTGAGGCATCCCGACGTAGAGTTTTGACTCTTCTCTTCTCAAATTTCACTAAAACTTTTTTAGGATCATGCGGTTATCTTGGAATCGTTCCGATGGTTTTGTGACGAGAACATTGTTCTTGGTGCCTCCTGACATTTTGGGGTTGTGGCAGTGTCCCGGGGAGTTGAGCTCCCAGGTGTTGTCGTCACAATTTTATCATTGCAGTTCTGGAATACCTGAGTTTCGCTGACATCGAAAATCTCTTTTATGCAGTTGTTGGTGAGATAACCTCGACGCCACCCAGTATTGGGGCGGGAGTTCGGGAGTATTGCCATAACTCGTATAATGGATGCTTTTCGAAGGTTGAGGTAAACGATTTCCGAAGATTTCTTGGTTATGTGTTGATGGATGGATACAGCTGGATGTAGGATTTGTTAGTTTTGGGTGAGATATTATGCTTCCCCTGTATCCCCAACACCTGATTGCATAACCAGAAAGTTTCGCGAGTTTATAAGTGGGAATTCAAGTATCACGTAGGATATCTTTCCAACAGACACACGATACGATATGGGATCTATCATATGTTTGTTCCGGCTTATTGTGCAAGCCAATCCTTTGCTTTTGTTTTCAGTTGTGGTATTCGAGTTGCTTCGAAGTCAAATCTTGATTCCATACCTTTTCCAAGTGGTGTTCTCATATTTCTATGTGAGTGCTAATCATTCATGATAATCGAGATTGTCATGTCAATTCTTTTTCAACCGGCGCGCTTCTCGTCAAGTGGATCCGATCATTTCAACATCCGCAAGATCAATTATCAGTTTTTTTCAACGGTGTTTGTTTCATCCGTCTCCAAGCTGCCTTTGTTTTCCCGCCCTCCCATCCCTTTTTCTTCAAGGACTCGAAGTTCTTAATCAAGTATCCTTTTATTGATGTGAAGTCTCTCCATTCTTTTCCGTCAATGTTCTTATCTGGTGATTCTCAGGAAGATACTAACGGAGCTTCTAGTTCATCATTCTTCATTCTCTTTCTTCTCCAATGGATGCAACTGAAGCATTGTCGATCATATCCTTTCCTCGTTGCACAATGTTTCCTCATGTCGGTGCATCTCTTAATCATCCACCTCTTGCTATTCATGTTATCTGGAGTGCTGAAGACATCTCAGAAGATTGGCTTTTCATTCAAGATATGTTCAACCTATTTCGAGGTTGTTACCTCATTCTAGCCATTTAATTCAACCGGTGTAATCTCCCTTTTAAATTGTTCAAGGGTGTATCTTTTGAGTGGGCCCTAACCCACAGGTCTTTTCCCAGGATCTTACCTGACTCTTCTAATTTTCCCGGAGCTATTCTAAAATTCATTTCAAAGTTTGACGTAAGAATGAATTATCATCAGTCAAATGTATTTCTCCAAGATCGGTCAAATTCTTTTCATCGTTGGTTCAACCTTTCTAATTTTCATTCCGGAGTGTCTCAACAAATCTTGATGATGTTTCTCGTCGTCATTCTCGGATTTGGAGACCGAAGAAGAGTTTCTCTTCAATCTTATCCGTTCTCTCGAAGATTCATGGTTCTAGCTTCATGACATCCTCTCATAATTGTTTTTGATTGTGAGAATTATTTTCACCCATCCGGAGCAATTCAAGAGTCTTTTCAGTTTGATTCTCCGAAGGCCATCATTTCGGGTTTATTCATTCTGAGCTTTCAGCTCTCTTACTCCAACTCTTATCGGTGCATCATTCAAGTATTCTCTAATCAGCTCGGGATCTCTTCGTTCACTTGCATCTAAATTCTCTCAAGTATCATCTTTCGTTTTCAAATTCTCCCCGGTGTATTGCGCTTTTGCTACTTTCATTTTCAATTCTTATGGTGGTTCGTTCAAGAGTTCTCTTCCTTCGTTATCATACAGATTCATTCGTTCTTTCCAATCCTACCAGTGGTTCATTGAAGACCTTCTCAAGTTTACGCTATATCTCTCTTAATCCTTTCAACGAGAATAAGTAGTATGCCAAATCCATTGTTTGTCATCAATTTAAATTGGTGAAGGATACGCATAACGTAATTCTTATTGTTGTTTCATCCAAGTGATCTAGTCTCTTATTTCCAGAGTTTGTTCATCATATCACATTCTTGGTTTCAATTGTCTCATCTTTTCTTTTCCCAGAGTTCCTAGTTCTCTCAATTATATCACCACGAAGATCCATCTAAAGCGTTACAAGGCTTTACCTTGTGTTTTCAACTTCTCTTTCTTTTTATCATCATTTTGTTACCGGAGTTCTTCATGGAGTTTCTACATGGTGGTTCATCAAGGATTTAATTCCTTCTCGAAGCGTTCATCGAGATTCTTTTCAGAGGAGCTCAAGTATTCTTCATCTTGCATTCCGAAGTGCAATTCCTCCTATCTTATCTTTTGAGGTGGTGTTATGTCATTCGTGACAATTCGAGTTCGTGTTTCATGATTCAATAGTTGTCAAGAATGGGATAGTTAAACCCATCATTTTCTTCCTTGGAGTTATTTTGGTATAGATTTCACCTAAAGCCCTCCATTGGGAATGTTGCTCATTGTGGTGATTACCTATGATCCAAGTTTTATCCTTATCACCTCGGTGGAAGAAACTTTCTATTCTTTTCTAGCTCTCAATCAAATCTATTGTTTCCGTTAGTGGCCGAATTTCACCTCATAGTTTTGAGATGTTTTCCATAAGCTCACAACAAGCTTACTCTTTTCGTTGTTGGTTTTCCAACAACTCCGTTCGACCCTTCTCCTAAAGATGCTTTTTCAAAGCTCATTTCAGGTAAAAGATGTTGTTTTCTTCTCCATTCCTTCAATTCCATTCTTTTATCTCTTCCGGAGACATTGTGATGTTGCTCTCTTCACTCATCATCTCGGTTTGTGAGGATCATGTTCTTTTCGTGCTTATCTATTCAATCGGAGTGTCGTGCCCTCTTTTCAAGTGCTCTCATTCTGTCAAGTTTTGCCTCTTTTCTACTGGAGTGCTGTCTAAAATCTTTCTTACCCATTGTTCCATTCTTTCAATAGTTTCGGAGGCAATGTGTTGTTGATTTCATCAAGTATCCTCATCTTGTCAAGATCATGTTCGATTCTTTCCATTTACAGTCAGAGTGCTGCCAAATTTATATCTTTCTTTTTTCCTTCTCTATCTTGTTTTAACCGGAGTGTTGTCGTAATTGATCCTTATCGTTCCTTCCGCATCTCGTTTCTACCGGAGTGCTTGCATGTACGTCTTGTCCATTGCAACCCTTTTCTTATGTATTTCAACCTACAAGGTTCTAGTAATGTTCCTTCTTCCTATTTTATCTAACGGAGTGTTTTCTACTTCGTTCATCTCCATTGTATTCTTTCTTTCAATTGTTTAACCTCTCAAGGTTCGTGGTTTCACTCGTTTGTCCAAGAAGCAACTTAGTTTACCTCTCCTCTTCCTTTTCCGTTTCTCTCCGGTGCCATTGTAGATCTCGGGACGAGATCCTCTCGTAGTGGTGGAGTGTTGTGATGCCCCAAGACCGGAGCTTCAGATGCCTTCCAGGGTTTCTGGGTTTCGTGGGGTGATTTGCTTGGTTCGTTGCATTCATCATTGCATCGTGTGCATTCCAACATGTCATCATGCCATCATGTCATTTTTTAACTCAAGTAAATAAATTGCATGGATCGTTGATCTATTTAAATCGAGGGAACTCACATGGTGGTTTCTCTTGAAAACATACCCTCCCAATATTTAGGGAGCTATTATAAATTATTCCATTAATTTGGAATTATTCGCAACCCACTTGCAAGTTAAATCCTTGACCTTTCCTTCTTCCGGTTTTCGACTCTCAACTTTGTCGATAATTCTTTTGTTCTTTTCCGAGGTTCCTCCAAAAATCCGAACATTTTTGGCCACTCCTAAAACCTGTCCTAGTTCAAACCTTTTGAATTAAATTCAAAGGAATTTGAATTTAATCTTTCAAACTTGACCTTTTGTATTTTCCCGGACCGAGCACATTTTTGTGAGTCTGAGAAAATACCCTTTGCCCAAGTCCCTTCTCTAACCTTTTTTCTTTTATTCCCTTTTCTCTCTTTCCTTTTTTATTTTATTTTCTATTATGAGAGAGGTTAAGAGAGCAGAGCCCAGCGGCCAGGCGACCTGCTTCCCCGCAGCCCAGTTGGGCCTCAGCAGCCCATCCGCGTCTTCTAAGGCCAGCCCGCGCGCCCCCGTAACCCTAGCGATCTCTTGACCTCCTCTCCTTCCCTCGACCCCTTTCCTCGAGCGCCGCCATCTCCCTCTCGTTCTCCCAGCGCCCCAATGCACGCTGCCCGATCCCCTTCGACACCCTCTCCCTCTCGTCCTCCCACACCACCGCCAAGTTCACCCGGAGCCCCGCCTGGACCCGTGCCCGCACCCGTCGTCTTCCACGCCTAGCTGGAGCCCTGCACCGCTCGTCCCAATCGTTTTGGCCGGAGCTCGCCAGAGCCCCAGCACCGGTCGTCGTCGGACCTCCTCCTTGCTCCACCACGTCGCCTACCTCCTGCCGTGGCCTCCTCCTCGCTTCAAGTCCACGCTGTCAAGCCTCACGTCGCCGCCCTGCTACGTTCGTCACCGGAGATCGCCAGATCTGGTCGCGTTGGGTCGGATCCTCTCGTCCCCGCCATGCGTGCGTCACCAGGGGTCACCTCCGCACCAAGTTTGCCGCCCGCAGCTCCCCTGCATCGATCGGAGTGCTTGTCTTGCTCGTGCATGTCGTCCCACCCCTGTGCGTTGACCGTAGACGACGTTGCGCCAGGTCCAAACCGCTCTCCTGCTTCGCCTACAGTAGCCCGCAGCCATGCTGGCAAGCTCCAAGGCCATCCCCGAAGAACGTACCTACGCCAAGTTTGAGTACCCACGACGTGTGTTTTCTGCTGCCAAGTACCACGACTACCGCCGTTGTGCATTTTGTCAAGTTCCACTATGAAACGTACAACTCCCGTCGACCCCGAAGACCTTAGTTTCATCAAGTTCCCACGACGACTTAAGTGTACCCCTCGGATACGTCAAGTGCGACTACACTGCGAGACAAAGTACGCCAAGTACCTCTCCGAAAACGAACATGTACCGCTACGCCCGGAGGCATCGGATCCGTCAAGTCCTGCAACGACTGTGCTCAACTACCCACGAACCCGAACGTCTACGAAAACGTGTTCCACTACCGTCGCGAGATTGCGAGAACCTCTACCGTCGACCCTAGAGCATGCGAGAATGACTACTTCCACTACGAACGTCCCGAAAACGTCTACTTCCCCTACACCACATCGAACTCGAACCGCTCCGATAACGCACGCTTCGAAGGTATAACCCCGAGACGACAGCCCGTGAACGAATGCATGTGTGATGTATGAGATGCTCGTGCTTGCTCCATGCTCGAATTGTCGGTGCATGTTGCCCCTCTTTTGCCTTGTCACCATCGTCGACCCGTGGGAACCCGGTAACCGGGATCACCCCACCATCTTTTGCACGCTCCCGTCACACTTTCTTTTGCACCGACGTCTCAATGAGTTGTCGGAACCGGAACGTTGCCGTGCCACTGTTTCGGTATCGTCGCCGTGGCACCCCTTTTGTTTCCGCCACGATGACAAATGCTTCATTATGCTCTTATCGATATTTTCATAAAAAACTTGCATTAAACTTGAACATGTCATCCGCATCATGATAATAACATTTAAAATGTTTAAATTGTTGTTTGCATTAAAATTGCTAAATGCGCATGATGATTTACCGGAATTGTTGTTTGATGTTTCCGGCCTCATTTAAAATGCCTAACTGTGTATTTTTACTCATGTTTCACCTCTTGCCATGCTTAAAAACATTTAATATTGTAGAGTACATAAACGAAATCGAACTAAATAACTTGTTGTGGTGTTTCGTTAATATGCAACTCGTTGCATATTGAGCTCCACTTAATTTCTGGAATTGCTTGTGCATTTTGCCATGCTATGCCTCTTTAAACTGGACATGCATCATACTTGGTTGTGTATCATGCCATGTGTATGTGGTGGTTGTTTACTATGTGTTTGCTTCTTTCCGGTGTTGCTTCTTCGGGTTAGTTCCGATAACGCTGCGTTTGAGAGGTTTTGTTTGACTTCGTCCGTTTGTCTTCTTCATGGACTCATTCTTCTTCCTTGCGGGATCTCAGGCAAGATGACCATACCCTCGAAATCACTTCTATCTTTGCTTGCTAGTTGCTCGCTCTATTGCTATGCCTATGTCGCGATACCTACCACATGCTTTATCATGCCTCCCATATTGCCATGTCAAACCTCTAACCCACCTTGTCCTAGCAAACCGTTGTTTGGCTATGTTACCTCTTTGCTCAGCCCCTCTTATACCGTTGCTAGTTGCAGGTGAAGATGGAGTTTGTTCCTTGTTGGAACATGGATATTTGTTGGGATATCGCAATATCTCTTATTTAATTAATGCACCTATATACTTGGTAAAGGGTGGAAGGCTCGGCCTTATGCCTGGTGTTTTGTTCCACTCTTGCCGCCCTAGTTTCCGTCATACCGGTGTTATGTTTCTTGATTTTGCATTCCTTACGCGGTTGGGTTATAATGGGAACCCCTTGACAGTTCGCCTTGAATAACACTCCTCCAGCAAGGCCCAACCTTGGTTTTACCATTTGCCACCTGGCCTTTTCCCTTGGGTTCTGCAGACTCAAGGGTCATCTTTATTTTAACCCCCATGGGCCAGTGCTTCTCTAAGTGTTGGTCCAACCTGAGCGATGTCCGGCGCCCCCTGGCCAACCAGGGTCTATGCCAACCCGACGTCTGGCTCATCCAGTGTGCCCTGAGAACGAGATATTTGCAGCTCCTATCGGGATTTGTCGGCACATCCGGGCGGCTTTGCTGGTCTTGTTTTACCATTGTCGAAATGTCTTGTAACCGGGATTCCGAGTCTGATCGGGTCTTCCTGGGAGAAGGAATATCCTTCGTTGACCGTGAGAGCTTGTGATGGGCTAAGTTGGGACACCCCTGCAGGATTTTGAATTTTCAAAAGCCGTGCCCGCGGTTATGGGCAGATGGGAATTTGTTAATGTCCGGTTGTAGAGAACTTGAAACTTAACTTAATTATAATACATCTACCGCGTGTGTAGCCATGATGGTATCTTTCCGGCAGAGTCCGGGAAGTGAACACGGCGGTGGAGTTATGCTTGAACGTAAGTAGTTTTGGGATCACTTCTTGATCACTTCTAGTTCACGACCGTGCTTTGCTTCTCTTCTTGCTCTTATTTGCGTAAGTTAGCCACCATATATGCTAGTGCTTTCTGCAGCTCCACCTCACTACCTTTTTCCCTACCCATAAGCTTAAATAGTCTTGATCGCGAGGGTGTGAGATTGCTGAGTCCCCGTGACTGACGGATTACTTCCAAAACCAGTTGGAGGTGCCGTTGCTACCATGTAGGTGACACAACCGAGCTCAAGGAGGAGCTCGATGAAGATCGTGTTTGTTGTGTTGTTTTCGTTTCCAGTTGATCAGTAGTGGAGCCCAATCGGGGCGATCGGGGATCTTTTGCATTAGGGGTAGTCTTCTTTTATTTTGGTTCCGTAGTCGGACCTTGTATGTATCTGGTTGATGTAATGCTATATTTATCTATTGTGTGAAGTGGCGATTGTAAGCCAACTCTGTACCTCTTTCTTATTCAGTACATGGGATGTGTAAAGATTACCCCTCTTGCGATATGCCTACAATGCGGTTATGCCTCTAAGTCGTGCTCCGGCACGTGGGAGATATAGCCGCATCGTGGGTGTTACAAGACACCCGCCAGCTACCTGTGTGCAAGGCATGTCTATAGAACCAGTCTCATGAACACGGTCATGTAATATCGGTCTGGGCCGCTTCATCCAACAATATCACCGAATCAAAGTAAGACATTGGTGGTAAGAAGTATGACTATTATCGCCCACAACTCTTTGTGTTCTACTCGTGCATATCATCTATGCATAGACCTGACTCGAATGCCACCGTTGGGGAACGTAGCATGCAATTTCAAAAAATTTCATATGATCACGCAAGATCTATCTAGGAGATGCATAACAACGAGATGGGGAGAGTGTGTCCATGTACCCTCATAGACCGAAAGCGGAAGCATTAGGTTAACGCGGTTGATGTAGTCGAACGTCTTCACGATCAAACCGATCCAAGTACCGAACGTATGGCACCTCCGTGTTCAGCACACGTTCAGCTCGATGACGTCTGACGGAATCTTGGATTAGGGGGTCTCCGGACAGCCGGACTATATCCTTTGGCCGGACTGTTGGCCTATGAAGATACAAGATTGAAGACTTCGTCCCGTGTCCGGATGGGACTGTCCTTAGCATGGAAGGCAAGCTAGGCAATACGGATATGTAGATCTCCTCCCTTATAACCGACTCCGTGTAACCCTAGCCCCCTCCGGTGTCTATATAAACCAGAGAGTTTAGTCCGTAGGACGACATACAATCATACCATAGGCTGGCTTCTAGGGTTTAGCCTCTACCATCTTGTGGTAGATCAACTCTTGTAATACTCATATCATCAAGAACAATCAAGCGGGACATAGGGTATTACCTCCTTCAAGAGGGCCCAAACCTGGGTAAACATCATGTCCCTTGTCTCCTGTTACCATCCGCCTTAGACGCACAGTTCGGGACCCCCTACCCGAGATCCGCCGGTTTTGACACCGACATTGGTGCTTTCATTGAGAGTTCCACTGTGTCGTCACCATAAGGCTTGATGGATCCTTCGATCATGGGTAGTGATGCGGTCCAGGGTGAGGTTTTCCTCCCCAGACAGATCATTGTATTCGGCGGCTTCGTACTGCGGGCCAATTCGCTTGGCCATCTGGAGAAGATCGAGAGCTACGGCCCTGGGCATCAGGTCAGATTCGGAAACTTAAACTACACTACCGACATCTGCGGAGACTTGATCTTCGACGGATTCGAGCCCGTGTCAGGTGCGCCGCACAGTCACAACGAGCACGACGTAACTCTGCCGTTGGACAGTGTTCGGGAGATCGCATCTGCAACTACTCCGGCCTTCAATCCGGAGCAAATTGCACCATCCAAGGACGGAGGGATAGACCCCGCCATGGAGGCCGCACTCTCAGTGGCGATGGAGCCGGATACTAACTTCACTCCTTACGAGAGCCGTGTCGTCAAATCACTGGATTCGTCTCCGGCCGCGGACTCCGAGCCACCTGCATCTGTGCCCATCGAATCCGACTAGGCGCCGATCATGGAGTTCACCTCCGCGGATATCTTTCAGCACTCGGCTTTCGGCGGTGTGCTAAATTCATTAAAGTCTCTCTCCTTGTCAGGAGAACCTTGGCCAAACTATGTCTGGCTAGAATGGGATACAGACGATGAAGAAATTTGCTACCCGCCCACCACCCACTTAGTAGCCACTGTCGACGACTTAACAGACATGCTCAACTTCGACTCCGAAGACATCGACAGCATGGACGAAGATGCAGGAGACGAACAGGAACCAGCGCCCACTGGGCGCCGGACATCCACTTCATCACATGACATATACATGGTGGATACACCCAAAGAAGGCAATGGCGAAGAGACAGCAGAGGATGGCCCCTCCAAGAAGCAACCCAAGCGCCAACGTCGGCGGCGCCGCTCTAAGTCCCGCCATAGCAAAAACAGCGATAACAACGCAAGAGAAAATAACACTCCAGTCGACTCCAGAGGAAACGACGATCACATTGCCCCGGCGGCAGAGCACGATGAGGCTGCAAGCGGCGAACATAGTGCGGATCCAACGTCCGAACACGTCGACGCCGAGTATAAAAACCTCTTCAAACCCCCTGTGGGGAGGAAAACGGTCCGGACGAAGATGCACACATCATCCCGGAAACGCACTTGGAGCAAGAGAACCTCCGCAGAAGGCTTATTGCCACAGCGAGGAGTCTGAAGAAGCAGAAGCAAAGGCTTAAGGCCGCACAAAATACACTCAACAGCAGGTGGAACAAAGTGCTCGACAACGAAGCAAAGTATGGTGGAAGGTACCACACAAAGAGCTATCCAAAGCGCAAGCTGTTATCTGAATTCGACGACGAGGCCTTAGAGCCCACACAGCCAAAAAATGAAAGGCCAACCAGTCGGATCCTTCACCTTGTGACCGCGATAGAGTGGATAACAAATACGCACATAAGTCAACACACGATGTACGTGAGGACTTGCGTCAAAAATCCAGTACGACCAGATCCATCTATGGATCTAGGAATCATGCTCCGGCACAAAATCAAAACCAAATACCACAACCGTCCGAACGCCTTGGTACATCCAAGTACAGGGTGCCGCACACCCCCTATGTTTCACCAATGAGGTGCTAGACCACAAATTCCCAGAAGGATTCAAACCAGTGAACATAGAGGTGTACGACGGGACCACAGACCCTGGGGTCTGGATTGAGGACTTTATCCTCCATATCCATATGGCTCGCGGAGATGATCTCCATGCCATTAAATACTTGCCCCTCAAGCTTAAAGGACCAGCTCGGCACTGGCTGAAAAGCCTCCCTGAAAACTCAATTGGAAGTTGGGAGGAGCTCGAGGACACTTTTCGGGCTAATTTTCAAGGGACCTACGTCCGACCTCCGGATGTAGACGATCTAAGTCATATAATTCAACAGTTCGGAGAGTCCGCCCGAAAGCTTTGGAACAGGTTTCTCACCAAGAAGAACCAAATCGTCGACTGTCCGGACGCCGAAGCCTTAGCTCTCAAACACAACGTTCGAGATGAATGGCTCGCCAGACACCTCGGCCAAGAAAAACCGAGAACAATGGAGCTCTAACAAGTCTCATGACCCGCTTTTGCGCGGGCGAAGACAGCTGGTTAGTCCGCAGTAGCGCCAGCGACCCAAGCACATCCGAAGTCAGGGATGGCAATGGAAAACCACGACGCAATAAAAGCAAGCGTTGAAATAAATAAGATAGCCCAGATAATATGGCGGTAAACGCCAGATTCAGGGGCTCTCGACCAGGTCAGCGGAAAAAGCCTTTCAAAGGCAGGAGAGATGGACCATCTGACCTAAACAAGATTCTTGACAAACTATGTCAGATTCATGGCACCCCCGATAAACCTGCAAATCACACAAACTGAGAATGATGGGTCTTCAAGCAGGTAGGTAAGCTAAACGCCGAACACAAGGGGGGGGGGAACCAAGCGAAGACGAGGACGAGCCTCGCCAGCAAAGCACTGGAGGACAGAAAAAATTCCCACCAGAGGTTAAAACAGTCAACATGATCCATGTGACGAAGAGGAGAAGCAAACATGCACTTCGAGACACACGCGCCATAGAGCCCGTCACCCCTAGGTTCAACCCCTGGTTGGCCTGCCCGATCACTTTTGATCGCGGGTATCACGCGACAAGCATCCGACACGAAGGATTGGCGGCCTTGGTGTTAGACCCAATAATAAACGGATAGCATCTCACACGAGTCCTCATGGACGGCGGCAGTGGTCTAAATCTGATATATCAGGACACAGCCCGCAAAATGGGGATAGACCCAACTAAAATAAGCCACCGTACTACTACCTTCAAGGGAGTAATACCAGGCCTAGAGGCCCGCTGCACGGGCTCTCTATTACTAGAGGTTGTATTCGGTTCTTCCGACAACTTCCGAAGCGAAAGGTTAACTTTCTACATCGCTCCATTCCGAAGTGGCTATCAGGCACTACTCAGAAGAGCGGCTTTCGCTCGTTTTAATGCAATCCCGCATTACGCTTCTCTCAAGCTTAAGATTCCCGGTCCACGTGGCACCATCACAGTTAGCGGAAATACTGAGCATGCTCTACGCGCGGAAGAATGTGCGGCGGCTTTAGCCGCCGAGTACTAGACAGCCTCACCAACCAGAAAAAATGACAGGTCGTCAAGACCACGGACACGGTTAGACGAGTCCGGTGCACCACTACATATACATGAGATTGGTTTGATGCTCAAGCCCTCCTAGACGGTACCAGGGGCTTCTCGTGTGTAATCAGGGCTAGTCCGGCTCAACTTTACTTATCTTAAATTTTAATGGTTTATTGACAATAACCAATTTTCTGGCACGACAACTTTCACCTAAGTTCTTCTCTTTTATAGATGACAATCGTGCTACACCCGTCCAGGACACGGCACAACGGAGACACAAGCGCAGACGTGCAGCAGGGACCCACTCAAAGGTTTCTTTTTAGATTAAAACCCTGCGTAAACCTTTTTTTACTGTCTCTTGTTGTTCACATCCTCCGGATACTCAATACAACCGAGAAGGATGCCAACGTATTGGCATGTGGCCATGTTAGGATATTGCACATACCTGGACACCTGGGGTTTATTATTAAGGGCATTGTTCAGCCCGACATATGTTATAAAGACCGAATACCTTAGGGAGTGTTCGGCGTCGTGAGTTTGGCCTTATATGCATCAGCTCCGAATCATGTCTTTAGTCAAATGTTGGGTTTGCCCAGCTCCCATGTTTTGGTACCTTACGTTCCGCTATATCGGCTAAGGTAGCACTGGGAGAACTACTGCGATTGTGCCCTAGTTCATCCGGATGAGCACCTCGGTAGAGAAAGCCGAAAACTGACTGTCATGATATAGCGCGAGACTGGTCAACCACTCGATGACTCAGCGGAATCTTCGGGATTCCTCCGCATTAACGAAGGGCCGTTTCCCGGTCATGTATGTATGCGCCCCGTATTCGGACGAGCGCAGAAGTACCAGGGGCTATATAGTAGCCCCACCATCAAACTCCTATGGCTAAGTGAAAGTGTTAAAGCAATATAGTCCGATTGCCTCGTTCGCTGTGCTACCACCTCCTTAATGGACCAAGACGTTGGATCAAGTGTGAATACACGTTTTTTGCGAACACCGCCGCATTATATGCGTGGGGGCGGAAGCCGACGACTGCAAACTTTCAGGTTATATACATATATACATAAACGGCCGCACAGGAGGCATCATAATACTTTCAGGCAAAAGTATAAACACAACCTTGATAACTCAATCAAACATTGTTTTTACAATGGGAGTACATGTCACTAGAACATAATATTCTTCGAGCACTGAGCCTCTATCGAACGAGTGCCTTCAAGAACTTCTTCAAAGTAGTGCTCGGCAGCCACTCGGCCCAGGGCCGAACCCTGTGTTGCAACAGTGGTGGCCTCCATCTCTGCCCAGTATGTCTTGACACGGGCAAAGACCATCCGCGCACCCTCTATGCACGCCGGCCTCTTCATGGCATCAATGTGCGGCACAGCACCAAGGAATTGTTGCACCAAACTAAAGTAACTATTCGGCCGTGGCCCTCCCGGCCACAGATGATCCACAATGGACTTCATGGAGAGTTCGAACAACCTATGGAGCTCGGCCCACTCGGCCATTCGCTCATTCAACAGCAGCGGACGCACTGGAGCATGGAACTGTGACCAGAACAACTTTTCCACTTCGCGATCTCCTTGATCCTTGAAGTACTCGGCCGCATCAGCAGCACTCGCCGCCAAATCCATGTAGGCGTCCGCAGAACTGCATAGTTGATCAAGAGGAGCATACTTCGGATCTCCGAACTTAGTCCACAACAAGAAGGGCTTCCCAGCCACGATATCCGCAACTTGATGCAGCTCCTCCTTCGCCACTCTGATTTTAGAGCGGGCTTCCTTGGCTGCTACCATGGCCTTCTCTAGGTCCGTCGCACTCGTTTGGCTTTCTTTTTCAAGAAGCTGGTAACAGTTAGCGGCATCTTTCAACTCAATGGCCATCTCGGCTATACTTTCCTTGCTCTGGCGATGCGCAGACTGTTCGGCCCGCAGCTCTTCGACCGCCCTTAGAGTGGCTGCATCGCTATTCCTTACTTGTTCCTTGGCTCGGGCAAGCTCTGCCCGAAGGGTCTCCACGGTGGCAGCTCCATCTGCAGTCACAACATATTAAAGATATTGGCATCATGCTCCTCTTACTATGCGTTGATCACCGGAGAAATCACTTACCCTGGCCTCGTCAAGCCACTTGTTGACAAGCATGATGTCGACATCTTCCGCATCAAGTTGCCGCTTTAGCTTGACAAACCCATCAGTCCAGCTAGCCACCGGAGCTTCAGCCACCTGCACATAAAGGCGGTCTGGTTATTACCTGGGACTATGATCCTCTGTTTGCCACCGTTTTCGACGACAACCAGAGTCTCAGGGGCTACTATCTGCATAGGGCACACCTAACGTGTGCGGTACCGTAAAAAACATACACTATTTCACGTACCTCAAAGCCTTTCAGCAGACTCATAAAAGCTTCATGCAATCCGCTTTCAGCGGATGAAATCCTTTCAACTATCATACTCATTAGCGTACGATGCGCGACTGAGATGGCCGCTTGCTCCAGAAGATCCTTCAGTGTGTCCGACCGCACACTGTACGGTTCCGAACTCTTTCTATTGCTCTCTTTAGGAGCCGAATATTGAGGACTCCGAGTGGCCAAGGGATTACCCCCTGGCCTTGGCGGATCAGGAGAAACCCTCCGCGACGACACTTCAGGGTCGCCCGCCTCATGAGGCGGGGTGGCAGGGGGAGGTGTTTCGCTCTCCATCATCTCCGGAAGAAGATCCCCCGAAGACGAACTCTGTCGAGAAGGGCTATGATCCAAACTACAGATATAAGCTTTGGTTATTGTCTTCAGAAGTAAGGTAGGATATTTTCACTACTAAGTACTTTTCGATTACTTACAGCTCGATAGAAGGCTGATTCCCTGCGGACACTATGCGGCAAGGGTACCCCTCGAGGCAGGACCCTCCGGCGAAGATTTCTTCCCCCGTTTAGAAACCTCTGTTTCTGGATCTTCAGAGGTGGTCCTCTTATTTCCTCGGGGAGAGGGAATGTCAGATTCTTCTCCTTGGTTATCCTCCTTCACGGAGGCGCTCATTCCCCCGGTTGGGACGAGTAGTGAGTGAGGCTCGCTTTCAGCCTCTTTATCCCCCCTTTATCTTCCTTCAAGGGCACTTGATAAGGCGCCGGCTCCAGCATTCTGTCTAGTACTGGATTGGCCAAGCCCTCGGGAAGGGGGGCCGGACACCTGATCATCTTCGCCTTTGTTATCTAGTCCTGGTCAAAGAGCGACTTTTCAGAATGATGTTTTGATGAATAAGAGAAACAGTGTGTTCGGCCATGGGATTACTTACTTGGGTATCCGGGCGATTACAGCTCAGACCCGCATCCTCGGTGGTGTCCGGAAACTTTATTTGTGATTCGAAGAACAACTTGTACATCTCCTCGAGCGTCATGCCGAGGAAGTGCTGAATGATTCGCGGTCCCTCCGGGTTGAACTCCCACAAACGGAGAGGTCTACGTTTGCAATGTGGGACCTGGCGAACTAGCATGACTTGCATCACCGTGACCAGGTTGACGTCTCTCTCAATGAGATCTCGGATGCGACTCTGCAATATCGGCACATCCTTTACTGGACCCCAGTTTAGCCCCTCGCTGATCCATGACGCCAGTTGTGGTGGTGGGCCCGAGAGAAAGGCAGGGATGGCTGCTCACTTGGTACTTCGGGGAGGTGTGATATAAAACCACTCCTGCTGCCACAAACTGGATACTTCTGGGAAGGAACCCTGTGGACATGGAGCATTAGCGCTTTTGCTTATTACGGCACCTCTGCACTCTACGTGCCGCCCCTCGATCATCTTCGGCTTCACATTGAAGGTCTTGAGCCACAAGCCGAAGTGAGGGGTAATGCGGAGGAAGGCCTCACATACGACGATGAACGATGGGATGTGAAGGAGGGAATCCAGGGCCCGATTGTGGAAATCCAGCCCATAGTAGAACATGAGTCCCCTAACAAAGGGATCCAGAGCGAGGGCTAGTCCTCAGAGGAAGTGAGAGACGTTGGGTTCGGGAGTGGGGATGACCTGCCCTCGGGCGGGAAGCCTGTGCAAAATTTCGGCGGTCAGATATCTGGCCTCTCTCCGCTTCTTGATGTCCTCCTCTGTGACAGAGGAAGGCATCCACCAACCTTGGAGGTTGGATCCGGACATGGTTGAAGGTCCGAAGTGCCTGACCTGAGCCTAGGGTGTTGGAACTCAAGGCGGGGGAAGGATTCGATTGAGCGCGAGAGGAAAAAGGGACAGACCTTGGCCTCTTTATAAAGAGGGTGAATATCAAGCGTCCTCCTTGCGGCCGTTTTGGACTCGCCTAAAATCGAGGAGTCATACCAACGGGCACGGTTGGGTTACCCACGTTTGTATTGATGAAAATCCCGTAATAAGGGGAACACGATCTCTGCTTTGACAAGACTTGTCAAGAAAACCGCCTTGTGATGTGTGCGGTGCTGGTTGAGAAAAACTGTTCGAATAATGACCGGGCCAGGGTGTGATGTCATGCTATCAAAACGTGTCAGCAGAGTAGATTTGTGGAAATATTATTCTCTCTACGGTGGTATGTGGAACTTGTTTTGCAGAGCCGAACAGTATCCTTGTGTTCAAAATCTTCCATGGAGTATTCGGAGGAGGAACCCGCCTTGCAATGCCGAAGACAATACTGCGCGCCGGACTCATTGTCATTGAAGCCTGGTTCAGGGGCTACTGAGGGAATCCTGGATTAGGGGGTCTCCGGACAGCCGGACTATATCCTTTGGCCGGGCTGTTGGACTATGAAGATACAAGATTGAAGACTTCGTCCCGTGTCCGGATGGGACTCTCCTTGGCATGGAAGGCAAGCTAGGCAATACAGATATGTAGATCTCCTCCCTTGTAACCGACTCCGTGTAACCCTAGCCCCCTCCGGTGTCTATATAAACCGGAGGGTTTAGTCCGTAGGACAACATACAATCATACCATAGGCTGCCTTCTAGGGTTTAGCCTCTACGATCTCGTGGTAGATCAACTCTTGTAATACTCGTATCATCAAGAACAATCAAGCAGGACATAGGGTATTACCTCCTTCAAGAGGGCCCGAACCTGGGTAAACATTGTGTCACTTGTCTCCTGTTACCATCTGCCTTAGACGCACAGTTCGGGACCCCCTACCCGAGATCCGCCGATTTTGACACCGACAACGTCCCTCAAACTCTTGAACCAGTAGAGGGTCGAGGGAGAGTTTTGTCAGCACGACGGCGTGGCGACGATGATGGTGATGTGATCCGCCTAGGGCTTCGCCTAAGCACTACGACGCTATGACCGGAGGAGTAAACTATGGAGGGGGGCACCGCACACGGCTAAGAAACAAATTTTGTGTCTTTGGGGTGCCTCCTGGCTACGTATATAAAGGAGGGGGAGAGAAGCCGGCGACCAGGAGGGGCGCGCCATGGGGGGAGTCCTAATTGGACTCCTAGTCCAAGTAGGATTCGTCCCACCCTTTTCCTTTCTTCCACCGGAGGGAATAGGAAGGAGAGGGAGAGGGAAAGGGAGGGGGGGGGGGGCGCCGCCCCCTCCTTGTCCTATTTGGACTCCTAAGGAGGGGGGGGGGCATGCGCGGCCACTCCCTGCGGGCTTCCCTCTCTCTCCCTTAGGCCCATGTTGGCCCAATACTTCCCCGGGGGGTTCCGGTAACCCCTCGATACTCCGGAAAAATACCCGAATCACTCGAAACCATTCCGATGTCCGAATACTACCTTCCAGTATATGAATCTTTACCTATCAACCATTTCGAGACTCCTCGTCATGTCCGTGATCTCATCTGGGACTCCGAACAAACTTCGGTCACCAAAACACATAACTCATAATACAAATCGTCATCGAACGTTAAGAGTGCGGACCCTACGGGTTCGAGAACCATGTAGACATGACCGAGACACATCTCCGGTCAATAACCAATAGCGAAACCTGGATGATCATATTGGCTCCTACATATTCTACAAAGATCTTTATTGGTCAAACCGCATAACAACATACGTCATTCCCTTTGTCATCGGTATGTTCCCGAGATTTGATCGTCGGTATCATCATACCTAGTTCAATCTCGTTACCGGCAAGTCTCTTTACTCGTTCCATAATGCATCATCCCACAACTAAGTCATTAGTCACATTGCTTGCAAGGCTTATAGTGATGTGCATTACCAAGAGGGACCAGAGATACCTCTCCGATGCAAAGAGTGACAAATCCTAATCTTGATCTTTGCCAACTCAACAAACATCTTCGGAGACACCTGCAAAGCATCTTTATAATCACCCAGTTACGCTGTGATGTTTGATTGCAGACAAAGTGTTCCTCCGGTATCCAGGAGTTGCATAATCTCATCGTCAGAGGAATATGTATAAGTCATGAAGAAAGCAATAGCAATAAAACTAAACGATCATAATGCCAAGCTAACGGATGAGTCTTGTCCATCACATCATTTTATAATGATGTGATCCCGTTCATCAAATGACAACACATGTCTATGGTTAGGAAACTTAACCATCTTTGATTAACGGGCTAGTCAAGTAGAGGCATACTAGGGACACTCAGTTTTGTCTATGTATTCACACATGTACTAAGTTTCATATAAGGAAATATAAATAACAACTTTATTATTGCCTGTAGGGCATACTTCCTTTATTTGTTGGTAAAGGCTATGAGTGCAAAGGATTGTTCCACATATCATTGTGATACTTTCTCACTGAAGTTATTAATCATGTTTTGCAATGAAACTAAATCAAATGTTTGTCATTCATGACTTTGTCATATTAACTCTGGTTGCATGACGCGACTAGCAAATTTGGGTTTAATCCTGAAATTCACAGTTGTTATTGGAGACATGATGATCTTTGTGCTCAAAAATGGACATGCAAGGGACTTCCTCTTCCTCAGTTTCATTGCTACTGAACTAGATGAGAAGTTATGTCGTGTTGGCTCATGATCCTCCACCTCCGCAGGTCATGTTTCATGCTAGTGTTGGTACTAATGTGATGATGATGCACATGTATGTACTATGGTCAAACCTATTAAGTAGTGTTAAGAAATTATGACCTTTTGTAGTAATACCATCATACTTGGTAGTCCCTTTGCTCTTGGGGTATGCTATTTTAAGTGCACTTTAGAACTGTTTATTTTATATTATTCTCCGTGATCATATTTCCTCATCCATGCTTATTACAAAATTAATATGTTATTTCGTAGTTCAGTACAATGAGAGCACGTAGGAAAAAAATTCAATGGATTTTGATATGAGCATCCCAACTCATAGCCCCTAGAAATTTGATTCTAATATGTCCAAAACACTGGAATGGCAGAAAAACCTGAAACTACTTTTTGAACCGCCACCACACCATTTTTCATCCTTTCTATAACCCTTCAAACACTTTGCGTGACACTAAAATTGTTGTACAATATACACATGCCTAGTGACGACCAAATGCGTAGCCTAAAATCAGGTCAGAACACCAAAGTTATCGGGGATGTTGCCCCGGGATAAAATCAACTCATGACAGTTTGGTTAACAGGAAATGACCTTAGGCGGCATTTTTCGTCACAAGGATTTCCTCATGGAATAGCACACATTTTTAGTGTGTGGAAGATCAAATGGCAATGGTAACATTTTAGTACAGCATGCCAGGTTTTGCTTGTCGTCATTGATGATCTTCATGTTGTTTTCCATGCAAGTTTTGATGACATATGGTAGATGTTATGGTAGTTTGATGACCACACCATATCTAGTATGGTAGTGCGCAACTATGGTAGATATGTACATGTGATAGTGTGTTGAGCTTTATGGTTTGCTTCTGCTTAGTGTGTTGAGATTGAAGACCAGTCCATGTGTAGTATGATTTGCCTTGTTCTATTCCTGATGGTAACCATTGTAAGACATGAGCACCTAAGACTTTAGTCCAACCATTGTCTTGTCCGAGAACTAGTTCATTTCCTTGTACGTTGAGGACTCTCAGACACAATCAGAGCAGATGTTGCCTAATTCAGATGTGTTTGAGGGTCATGTTGTGCAACCATCTATTGTGGTGGTGATGCCTAATGCTACTACTACAACTGCACATAAGAAGGACATCATGGCTGGAAAGGCAATAATGAGGGCATCTAGGAAGGGGAAAACAATGAAATGGTAGCCTTTCATGTCCACTCTCGTGCTTAACAAAATATGTGACATCATATCTAGTGGGGTGAGGACTGACAAAAATGCCAGAATAAGATCATGCTCTAAACATCCACGCAACATGCACGATCAAGATCAGTGGCTCACGATATAATATCACAACACAACTCTATGACTCAAATTAAATAAAGAAACGATGTATTACAAGCCAGGGTCGCAAGACCCAAAAATACATCAAGAGTTAGGTCTGAATACAAAAAATTACAAAGGTGCCTTAAGAAGGAGAAAACAAACAACCACTCTAGATCCAAAAGGCGCATGCCTCCTTCCTGGGACCTCCGAACTACTCCTGGTCGTCGGCCTCCACATAGTAATCATCAGCAATGGAACCTGCATTCGGGGCAATGCAATCTGATAGCAACAATTTGGTTGGATGAAAAGAGTAGCAAAGCAACGGTGAGTACTCATCCAAAGTAATTGCAAGGCTTACATCAGATCTATACTAGATATGCATTGGCATCGAAGGAATGGGGTAGTACATGTGGACTATACTACATAAATGCCAGAATAAGATGGAGAAGTGATACGTCTCCAACGTATTTATAATTTTGATTGTTCCATGCTATTAAAGTATCAATCTTGGATGTTTTATATACATTTATTAGCAACTTTATATCGTTTTTTGGGACTAACCTATTGACATTGTTGTCGGTGTCAAAGCCGTTAGATCTCGGGTTGGGGGCCCCGAACTGTGCGTCTGAGGATTCGTGGTAACTGTTGGGGAACGTAGTAATTTCAAAAAATTTCCTACGCACACGCAAGATCATGGTGATGCATAGCAACGAGAGGGGAGAGTGTGATCTATGTACCCTTGTAGATCGACAACGGAAGCGTTATCACAACGTGGTTGATGTAGTCGTACGTCTTCATGGCCTGACCGATCAAGCACCGAAACTACGGCACCTCTGAGTTCTAGCACACGTTCAGCTCGATGACGATCCCCGGACTCCGATCCAGCAAAGTGTCGGGGAAGAGTTCCGTCAGCATGACGGCGTGGTGACGATCTTGATGTAGTACCGTCGCAGGGCTTCGCCTAAGCACCGCTACAATATTATCGAGGACTATGGTGGAAGGGGGCACCCACACGGCTAAGAATATGATCACGTGGATCAACTTGTGTCTAGGGGTGCTCCCTGCCTCCGTATATAAAGGATCAAAGGGGGGGGGGTGCGGCCGGCCAGGAGAGGGCGCGCCAGGAGGAGTCCTACTCCCTCCGGGAGTAGGATTCCCCCCTTTCCTAGTTGGAATAGGATTCGGGAGGGGGGAAAGAGGAGAGAGAGAAGGAAGGGGGGCGCCGGCCCCCTCTCCTTGTCCTATTAGGACTAGGGGAGGAGGGGCGCGCGGCCCAGCCTTGGCCACCTCTCCTCTCTTCCACTAAAGCCCACTAAGGCCCATTACCTCTCGGGGGGTTCCGGTAACCTCCCGGTACTCCGGTAAAATCCCGATTTCACCCGGAACACTTCCGATATCCAAATATAGGCTTCCAATATATCAATCTTTATGTCTCAACCATTTTGACACTCCTCGTCATGTCCGTGATCACATCCAGGACTCCGAACAAACTTCGGTACATCAAAATGCATAAACTCATAATATAACTGTCATCGAAACCTTAAGCGTGCGGACCCTACGGGTTCGAGAACAATGTAGACATGACCGAGACACGTCTCCGGTCAATAACCAATAGCGGAACCTGGATGCTCATATTGGATCCTACATATTCTATGAAGATCTTTTATCGGTCAGACCGCATAACAACATACGTTGTTCCCTTTGTCATCGGTATGTTACTTGCCCGAGATTCGATCGTCGGTATCTCAATACCTAGTTCAATCTTGTTACCGGCAAGTCTCTTTACTCGTTCCGTAATGCATCATCTCTCAACTAACTCATTAGTTGCAATGCTTGCAAGGCTTATGTGATGTGCATTACCGAGAGGGCCCAGAGATACCTCTCCGACAATCGGAGTGACAAATCCTAATCTCGAAATACGCCAACCCAACATGTACCTTTGGAGACACCTGTAGAGCACCTTTATAATCACCGAGTTACGTTGTGACATTTGATAGCACACAAAGTGTTCCTCCGGCAAACGGGAGTTGCATAATCTCATAGTCATAGGAACATGTATAAGTCATGAAGAAAGCAATAGCAACATACTAAACGATCGGGTGCTAAGCTAATGGAATGGGTCATGTCAATCAGATCATTCACCTAATGATGTGATCCCGTTAATCAAATAACAACTCTTTGTCCATGGTTAGGAAACATAACCATCTTTGATTAATGAGCTAGTCAAGTAGAGGCATACTAGTGACACTCTGTTTGTCTATGTATTCACACATGTATTATGTTTTCGGTTAATACAATTCTAGCATGAATAATAAAAATTTATCATGATATAAAGAAATAAATAATAACTTTATTATTGCCTCTAGGGCATATTTCCTTCAGTCTCCCACTTGCACTAGAGTCAATAATCTAGATTACACAGTAATGATTCTAACACCCATGGAGCCTTGGTGCTGATCATGTTTTGCTCGTGGAAGAGGCTTAGTCAATGGGTTTTCTATATTCAGATCCGTATGTATCTTGCAAATCTCTATGTCTCCCACCTGGAATAGATTCCGGATGGAATTGAAGCGTCTCTTGATGTGCTTGGTTCTCTTGTTAAATCTAGATTCCTTTGCCAAGGCAATTGCACCAGTATTGTCACAAAAGATTTTCATTGGACCCGATGCACTAGGTATGACACCTAGATCGGATATGAACTCCTTCATCCAGACTCCTTCATTTTCTGCTTCCGAAGCAGCTACGTATTCCGCTTCACACGTAGATCCCACCACGACGCTTTGTTTAGAACTGCACCAACTGACAGCTCCACCATTTAATGTAAACACGTATTCGGTTTGCGATTTAGAATCGTCCGGATCAGTGTCAAAGCTTGCATCGACGTAACCATTTACGATTAGCTCTTTGTCACCTCCATAAACGAGAAACATATCCTTAGTCCTTTTCAGGTATTTCAGGATGTTCTTGACCGCTGTCCAGTGATCCACTCCTAGATTACTTTGGTACCTCCCTGCTAGACTTATAGCAAGGCACACATCAGGTATGGTACACAACATTGCATACATGATAGAGCCTATGGCTGAATCATAGGGAACATCTTTCATTTTCTCTCTATCTTCTGCAGTGGTCGGGCATTGAGTCAGACTCAACTTCACACCTTGTAACACAGGCAAGAACCCTTTCTTTGCTTGATCCATTTTGAACTTCTTCAAAACTTTTTCAAGGTATGTGCTTTGTGAAAGTCCAATTAAGCGTCTTGATCTATCTCTATAGATCTTAATGCCTAATATGTAAGCAGCTTCACCGAGGTCTTTCATTGAAAAACTCTTATTCAAGTATCCCTTTATGCTATCCAGAAATTCTATATCATTTCCAATTAGTAATATGTCATCCACATATAATATCAGAAATGCTACAGAGCTCCCACTCACTTTCTTGTAAATACAGGCTTCTCCAAAAGTCTGTATAAAACCAAATGCTTTGATCACACTATCAAAGCGTTTATTCCAACTCCGAGAGGCTTGCACCAGTCCATAAATGGATCGCTGGAGCTTGCACACTTTGTTAGCTCCCTTTGGATCGACAAAACCTTCTGGTTGCATCATATACAACTCTTCTTCCAGAAATCCATTCAGGAATGCAGTTTTGACATCCATCTGCCAAATTTCATAATCATAAAATGCGGCAATTGCTAACATGATTCGGACAGACTTAAGCATCGCTACGGGTGAGAAGGTCTCATCGTAGTCAATCCCTTGAACTTGCCGAAAACCTTTTGCGACAAGTCGAGCTTTGTAGACAGTAATATTACCGTTAGCGTCAGTCTTCTTCTTGAAGATCCATTTATTCTCAATTGCTTGCCGATCATTGGGCAAGTCAACCAAAGTCCATACTTTGTTCTCATACATGGATCCCATCTCAGATTTCATGGCTTCAAGCCATTTTGCGGAATCTGGGCTCACCATCGCTTCTTCATAGTTCGTAGGTTCATCATGATCTAGTAGCATGACTTCCAGAACAGGGTTACCGTACCACTCTGGTGCGGATCTCACTCTGGTTGATCTACGAGGTTCAGTAGTATCTTGTTCTGAAGTTTCATGATCATCATCATTAGCTTCCTCACTAATTGGTGTAGGTGTCACAGAAACAGGTTTCTGTGATGTACTACTTTCCAATAAGGGAGTAGGTACAGTTACCTCGTCAAGTTCTACTTTCCTCCCACTCACTTCTTTCGAGAGAAACTCCTTCTCCAGAAAGTTTCCGAATTTAGCAACAAAAGTCTTGCCTTCGGATCTGTGATAGAAGGTGTATCCAATAGTTTCCTTTGGATATCCTATGAAGACACATTTCTCCGATTTGGGTTCGAGCTTATCAGGTTGAAGCTTTTTCACATAAGCATCGCAGCCCCAAACTTTCAGAAACGACAACTTTGGTTTCTTGCCAAACCACAGTTCATAAGGCGTCGTCTCAACGGATTTTGATGGTGCCCTATTTAACGTGAATGCGGCCGTCTCTAGAGCGTATCCCCAAAACGATAGCGGTAAATCAGTAAGAGACATCATAGATCGTACCATATCTAGTAAAGTACGATTACGACGTTCAGACACACCATTACGCTGTGGTGTTCCGGGTGGCGTGAGTTGTGAAACTATTCCACATTGTTTCAAATGTACACCAAACTCGTAACTCAAATATTCTCCTCCACGATCAGATCGTAGGAATTTTATTTTCTTGTTACAATGATTTTCAACTTCACTCTGAAATTCTTTGAACTTTTCAAACATTTCAGACTTGTGTTTCATTAAGTAGATATACCCATATCTGCTTAAGTCATCTGTGAAGGTGAGAAAATAACGATATCCGCCACGAGCCTCAACATTCATCAGACCACATACATTTGTATGTATGATTTCTAACAAATCTGTTGCTCTCTCCATAGTACCGGAGAACGGTGTCTTTGTCATCTTACCCATAAGGCACGGTTCACAAGTACCAAGTGATTCATAATCAAGTGGTTCCAAAAGCCCATCAGTATGGAGTTTCTTCATGCGCTTTATACCGATATGACCCAAACGGCAGTGCCACAAATAAGTTGCACTATCATTAACAACTCTGCATCTTTTGGCTTCAACACTATGAATATGTGTGTCACTACTATCGAGATTTAATAAGAATAGACCACTCCTTAAGGGTGCATGACCATAAAGATATTACTCATGTAAATAGAACAACCATTATTCTCTGATTTAAATGAATAACCGTCTCGCATCAAACAAGATCCAGATATAATGTTCATGCTTAACGCTGGCACCAAATAACAATTATTTAGGTCTAATATTAATCCCGAAGGTAGATGTAGAGGTAGCGTGCCGACTGCGATCACATCGACTTTGGAACCATTTCCCACGCGCATCGTCACCTCGTCCTTAGCCAATCTTCGCTTAATCCGTAGTCCCTGTTTCGAGTTGCAAATATTAGCAACAGAACCAGTATCAAATACCCAGGTGCTACTGCGAGCATTAGTAAGGTACACATCAATAACATGTATATCACATATACCTTTGTTCACCTTGCCATCCTTCTTATCCGCCAAATACTTGAGGCAGTTCCGCTTCCAGTGACCAGTCTGCTTGCAGTAGAAGCACTCAGTTTCAGGCTTAGGTCCAGGTTTGGGTTTCTTCTCTTGAGCAGCAACTTGCTTGCTGTTCTTTTTGAAGTTCCCCTTCTTCTTCCCTTTGCCCTTTTTCTTGAAACTAGTGGTCTTGTTGACCATCAACACTTGATGCTCCTTCTTGATTTCTACCTCCGCAGCTTTCAGCATTGCGAAGAGCTCGGGAATAGTCTTATTCATCCCTTGCATATTATAGTTCATCACGAAGCTCTTGTAGCTTGGTGGCAGTGATTGGAGAATTCTGTCAATGACGCAATCATCTGGAAGATTAACTCCCAATTGAATCAAGTGATTATTATACCCAGACATTTTGAGTATATGCTCACTGACAGAACTGTTCTCCTCCATCTTGCAGCTATAGAACTTATTGGAGACTTCATATCTCTCAATCCGGGCATTTGCTTGAAATATTAACTTCAACTCCTGGAACATCTCATATGCTCCATGACGTTCAAAACGTCGTTGAAGTCCCGATTCTAAGCCGTAAAGCATGGCACACTGAACTATCGAGTAGTCATCAGCTTTGCTCTGCCAGACGTTCATAACATCTGGTGTTGCTCCAGCAGCAGGCCTGGCACCCAGCGGTGCTTCCAGGACGTAATTCTTCTGTGCAGCAATGAGGATAATCCTCAAGTTACGGACCCAGTCCGTGTAATTGCTACCATCATCTTTCAACTTTGCTTTCTCAAGGAACGCATTAAAATTCAACGGAACAACAGCACGGGCCATCTATCTACAATCAAACATGAATAAGCAAGATACTATCAGGTACTAAGTTCATGATAAATTTAGGTTCAATTAATCATATTACTTAAAGAACTCCCACTTAGATAGACATCCCTCTAATCCTCTAAGTGATTACGTGATCCAAATCAACTAAACCATGTCCGATCATCACGTGAGATGGAGTAGTTTCATTGGTGAACATCGCTATGTTGATCATATCTACTATATGATTCACGCTCGACCTTTCGGTCTCCGTGTTCCGAGGCCATATCTGTATATGCTTGGCTCGTCAAGTATAACCTGAGTATTCCGCGTGTGCAACTGTTTTGCACCCGTTGTATTTGAACGTAGAGCCTATCACACCCGATCATCACGTGGTGTCTCAGCACGAAGAACTTTCGCAACGGTGCATACTCAGGGAGAACACTTCTTGATAATTAGTGAGAGATCATCTTATAATGCTACCGTCAATCAAAGCAAGATAAGATGCATAAAAGATAAACATCACATGCAATCAATATAAGTGATATGATATGGCCATCATCATCTTGTGCTTGTGATCTCCATCTTCGAAGCACCGTCGTGATCACCATCGTCACCGGCGCGACACCTTGATCTCCATCGTAGCATCGTTGTCGTCTCGCCAATCTTATGCTTCCACGACTATCGCTACCGCTTAGTGATAAAGTAAAGCATTACAGCGCGATTGCATTGCATACAATAAAGCGACAACCATATGGCTCCTGCCAGTTGCCGATAACTCGGTTACAAAACATGATCATCTCATACAATAAAATTTAGCATCATGTCTTGACCATATCACATCACAACATGCCCTGCAAAAACAAGTTAGACGTCCTCTACTTTGTTGTTGCATGTTTTACGTGGCTGCTACGGGCTTAAGCAAGAATCAATCTTACCTACGCATCAAAACCACAACGATAGTTTGTCAAGTTGGTGCTGTTTTAACCTTCGCAAGGACCGGGCGTAGCCACACTCGGTTCAACTAAAGTTGGAGAAACTGTCACCCGCTAGCCACCTTTGTGCAAAGCACGTCGGGAGAACCGGTCTCGCGTAAGCGTACGCGTAATGTCGGTCCGGGCCGCTTCGTCCAACAATACCGCCGAACCAAAGTATGACATGCTGGTAAGCAGTATGACTTATATCGCCCACAACTCACTTGTGTTCTACTCGTGCATATAACATCAACATATAAAACCTAGGCTCGGATGCCACTGTTGGGGAACGTAGTAATTTCAAAAAATTTCCTACGCACACGCAAGATCATGGTGATGCATAGCAACGAGAGGGGAGAGTGTGATCTACGTACCCTTGTAGATCGACAACGGAAGCGTTAGCACAACGTGGTTGATGTAGTCGTACGTCTTCACGGCCCGACCGATCAAGCACCGAAACTACGGCACCTCTGAGTTCTAGCACACATTCAGCTCGATGACGGTCCCCGGACTCCGATCCAGCAAAGTGTCGGGGAAGAGTTCCGTCAGCACGACAGCGTGGTGACGATCTTGATGTACTACCGTCGCAGGGCTTCGCCTAAGCACCGCTACAATATTATCGAGGACTATGGTGGAAGGGGGCACCGCACACGGCTAAGAATATGATCACGTGGATCAACTTATGTCTAGGGGTGCTCCCTGCCTCCGTATATAAAGGATCAAAGGGGGGGGGGTGCGGCCGGCAAGGAGAGGGCGCGCCAGGATGAGTCCTACTCCCTCTGGGAGTAGGATTCCCCCCTTTCCTAGTTGGAATAGGATTCGGGAGGGGGGAAAGAGGAGAGAGAGAAGGAAGGGGGCCCCGTCCCCCTCTCCTTGTCCTATTCGGACTAGGGGGGGGGGAGGGGCGCGCGGCCCAGCCCTGGCCACCTCTCCTCTCTTCCACTAAAGCCCACTAAGGCCCATATACCTCCCGGGGGGTTCCGGTAACCTCCCGGTACTCCGGTAAAATCCCGATTTCACTCGGAACACTTCCGATATCCAAATATAGGCTTCCAATATATCACTTTATGTCTCGACCATTTCGAGACTCCTCGTCATGTCCGTGATCACATCCAGGACTCCGAACAAACTTCGGTACATCAAAATGCATAAACTCATAATATAACTGTCATCGAAACCTTAAGCGTGCGGACCCTACGGGTTCGAGAACAATGTAGACATGACCGAGACACGTCTCCGGTCAATAACCAATAGCGGAACCTGGATGCTCATATTGGCTCCTACATATTCTACGAAGATCTTTTATCGGTCAGACCGCATAACAACATACGTTGTTCCCTTTGTCATCGGTATGTTACTTGCCCGAGATTCGATCGTCGGTATCTCAATACCTAGTTCAATCTCGTTACCGGCAAGTCTCTTTACTCGTTCCGTAATACATCATCTCACAACTAACTCATTAGTTGCAATGCTTGCAAGGCTTATGTGATGTGCATTACCGAGAGGGCCCAGAGATACCTCTCCGACAATCGGAGTGACAAATCCTAATCTCGAAATACGCCAACCCAACATGTACCTTTGGAGACACCTGTAGAGCACCTTTATAATCACCCAGTTACGTTGTGACGTTTGGTAGCACACAAAGTGTTCCTCCGGCAAACGGGAGTTGCATAATCTCATAGTCATAGGAACATGTATAAGTCATGAAGAAAGCAATAGCAACATACTAAACGTTCGGGTGCTAAGCTAATGGAATGGGTCATGTCAATCAGATCATTCACCTAATGATGTGATCCCGTTAATCAAATAACAACTCTTTGTCCATGGTTAGGAAACATAACCATCTTTGATTAATGAGCTAGTCAAGTAGAGGCATACTAGTGACACTCTGTTTGTCTATGTATTCACACATGTATTATGTTTCCGGTTAATACAATTCTAGCATGAATAATAATCATTTATCATGATATAAGGAAATAAATAATAACTTTATTATTGCCTCTAGGGCATATTTCCTTCAGTAACAAGGGACAAGGGGACACAATGTTTACCCAGGTTCGGGCCCTCTTAATGGAGGTAAAACCCTACGTCCTGCTTGATTGTATTCGATGAGTATTGGGGTTACAAGAGTTGATCTACCTCAAGATTGTAATGGCTAAACCCTAGTTGTCTAGCCTATGAGAATTCTGATGATCTCTACGGACTAAACCCTCCGGTTTATATACACGTTGAAGGGGTCTAGGGTAGTATACAGTCGGTTTGTGAGGGAAGGAAATAACATATCCGGACACCAAACTTGTCTTCCATGCATACAGGAGTCCTACCCAGATACGGGGAAAGTTTTCTGCTTGTATCTTCTCGGCCCATCAGTCCAGCCCATATCAAATACCCTGGACACTCGAGGACCCCCTAATCCAGGACTCCCTTAGTAGTCCCCGAACTGGCCTTCAAACAACGATGTAGTATCCAGCTTATGTCTTCGGCTTTTGCAAGGCTGGTTCTTCATCATACCTCGGACGGATAACAGTCCGACCCTGACTTCCACGTTCCACCTTTATGACTCCTTCCCTGTGGTCACCTCGATTTGCATGCGCCGGGCGAATGTGAACGGTCCATAATATTTTTTTTACCAAAAAGCCCCGGACCACACAGGGACGACGTCTATATAAAGAGGCCAAACCTCCAAATGCCATCCACATCATGCAGAGAGCATCAGGACTAGCCACGGAAAACATCAAAACATGAACGACGCTCCTACTTCTTCTTCGTGCCCTCATGGCCCTCAAGAGGGTGATTGGCGGAGCTGCTCCGTGTCCCATCTTCAGCCGAGTCGTCTTCATACGCAGGGATATCTCCCTCTCGCAGATCTAGTCCCTGTGCGAGCGGGATTAGCCTCGATCGGCAATGATGTGTTAGCAGAAAATTTCCTCAACCCCAACAAGGAGGAGAGGGTATGCTTAGTTTCGTTTCTCTTGCGGGGCTTAGGATTCACAATCCATACCTTTCTCAGAGGCCTCTTGGAGTTCTACGAAATCCAACTGCACAACCTCACCCCAGGTTCGATTCTACACATCTCGAGCTTTGTAGGCCTCTGTGAACTGTTTCTGGGTTGCGAGGCACATTTCGAACTATGGAGGAAGTTCTTCTGCCTCGTCCCTCACCATTGAGGGGGGTCCATATTTGAAGTGGGCGGCGCCGAAGTATGGCACATAGCCAGATCAGGCTACCCTATTGGAGCTCCCAAGGAGGTATTCCAGGAATGATCTTCGAAATGGTTTTATATTGAGACGTCCCCCTTCCAGACCCAGTTCGGTGCGGCCTCCCCAAATTCTCCAGTGCTCCTTTAAAGAAACGCCTCAATTGGCGCCCCCGAAGTCCCAAGGAGGAAGATAGTGCGGAAGTAAAGAGGTTGGTCAGTAAGGTTAGATTACTGGCTCATTCTGAGCTCTCGATAGTCAAAGTTATGGCTATCGCAATAAAACGATGCATTCAAACCCTTCAGTCCAGAGTAACTCCTTTATGATGTTATAATAGATAAGACGACGCATCTCGCTACAAACACAAGGGCCCAGATACAACAGCCGAACTGGCCATAATCCTGGCTGATCTGTACAAGGGGGAGAAAGAAGACTTCCTTCGCTTAAACTGTCGAGAAGGCTTTTCCATTTACAACCCCATTGAATGGGTAAGTTTTTCTGATTATCAACACTGTTCCACCTCGTTATCAAGGTAAGATTAATCAAATTGTTCTTTTTGTCTTAAAACAATCATGGAGGAAGGAGGTCGAGAACATTCATTGTCCCTCCCTGCAGCCAGAAGACCACGCTCGCAATGAAGACCCCAGCTTCCGTGAGGATATATATATATATATATGTATGTATATATATATAGTGTTACTATTCATCAACCAGGGTGCAGAATAAGTTATTCTTCACCCGAGGTAATCTTACGATCATTTCATAATTAAATTACATTTTGAATTCAAATAGTTACATTCCTATTGATTCACTACGTAAAATTTGACATAAGAAAATAAAAATATAGGTCATAAGACAAGAAAATTTGCAGTTTATGTATATTTTAGACTATATTTTTATGTTTGTAATTTTACATAACATAAAATATTTTTTACGGCGATTATATATTTTCTTACGGTCCCTTTTTGCGTCGGAAATAAGACAAAACTTACAGAACGTAAATTTACGGTGCATTGATGGTAAAATAGAGGGGGGTGAAGAATAACTATGCCTCACCCAAGGTGATGAATAGCGCGACCCTATATATATATATATATATATATATATATATATATATATAGGACAACACTATTCTAATCCCAGGATTAGAATAGTTATTTGGATCACAGCAGCCCTATATAGGGCCCGATGGACCCCCTCCTGAACTTCCCTGAACTGCCCGGCCCAACCAGATAGAATCCCACCCGATCCCGAGCCGCCCCGACAGGATCCACCTGATCCCCTGATCCCGAGCCGACCAACCCCCCCTCCTCGCCGCTCCTCCCCTCGATCCCCGACCTCCTCCCCTCCTCGCCACCGATCTTCACCGGATCCGCCGCCTCCCCCCGTCTACAGCTCCTGGCCGGCCGGATCCACCGCCTCCCCTCCTTCCCCAGCTCCTAGCCGGCCGGATCCGCCGCCTCCCCTCCGTCTCCACCACATGGCCGGCCACCAGCGCGGGCGAGCAAGCGATGGCGGACGCCGGCGCGAGGGATCCTGCATCGCCTGGACGTGGCGAAGCCACCATGGACTTCAGGAAGCCGCATCCTCATCCCATCGCTACCACCTGAAGCCTTGGCAGACCAGAGGACAGCCCCGACGCAAGCTACGGCGAGTGGCGCGACCAATAGAGCAACTCCTCCGCGGAGGCAGCATCGGCTGCGCCCTCAAATTCAGCGGCAAAAGTACATGAACTTCCTCCCAAATTTGCCTTCTTCTTCAATCTTGCCTTCTCTAACGTTCTTGCTTCGTGCAGATGAACTTCGCGCCCTCTACAAGACATGAATTGCCATGGAATTCCTCTCCTACCTCCACGACGAATTGTTCTCAAGGTGGCCTATCAGTTGCTGGAAAAAGGTTGGCCGAACTTCTAGCCAGGGTATGGTTGAACTTCTTCCTTCTGTTTGTTATTTGCTTACAACTATGTGAAGTTCAGGTGGTGTGTGAGCATCAGTACAGTCTACAAAAACTTTTTTTAAAAATCTGCCTGTTTACAACCATGTGAAGTTCTGGTAGTGTGTGAGCCTCACTCCAGGCTACAGAACATCATTGTAAAATCTGCCTGCTTACATGCATGTGAAGTTCAGGTAGTATGTGAGCCTCAGTCCAGGCTACAAACACTGTAAAATATGCCTGCATTCACATTCACATGTGGAAAAGCCATGTGAAGTTGAACTAGTAAGTCTGCTAGAGTTCAGGTTGGTATGTATCTGGTTCTGTGCAAAAAAAAAGGAAAATAGAACATGCATGTGATCTCACATGAAGGTCAGGTTGGTATGCACTAGCAGTCCAACCATTCAAACTCATGAAGGTTCAGGTTTTTTAACCGTAGACAGTATTTCCCCTTTGCAAAACAAGAAGTTCAGGTTGTGGAGAGTGCTCAGTTCAGGTACATATAAGTAATCAAATAGTGTAGAATTAAGAGGATGTGAGGTTCATTATGTGAAGGGTGATCAGTTCAGGTACAAAAGTATTGGCAGATGCTCAGCTCAGTGCATAGTGTGATGGCTCTCCTAGGGAAAAAGTTATGTACATGAACACCACTTTTATATGAGAAGTTCAGGCTGTGAATAATGCTAAGTTCAGTTACAAAGGTATAGGCAGATCTAACTTGTATGCTAATAGACATTTTTTTCTTTTATGTCAGCAAGACGAGAGACGCATGAAGAAGCTTAGAAGTTCCCAGCAGCAAGTACACAATCCAAAACCTGTACGCGTTGCACCACCCCCTCAATGGGTCACACCTCAAACGCACCAACAACATTACCAACCTGCTCCAGACCAAAAATGGATGACACCTGAAACACACAGAGACTTCCAAGATGTTGGGCCACAGCCATATCTGCACAACTGCCTCCACCTAATTGGGTGACGCCGGAAATCCCACGCGAATTCTTTGTATCCACCAGCAGACTCCCAAGCATGCCAATGGAGGAGGGGGTTAGCTCAAGTCCTGCATGTAACTCTAGAGGTTATCCTGGTGTGCCTCATCAATGCCAAGCGAAGCAACTAAACCGGATCCCAGGACAAATCCAACAGCAACACACACACACACGAAGGAGAGTGCTCTGCACACTACCACCGTTGGATCCTCCTGCTGCTGCTAGAGGTCAGAATTGTACGGGGCATAAGGTAGATGGATTGCTTCACAAAACAAAAGAGCAAACCAAGACCAGGATCGCAATGCCTCCGCAACCACCTCAAGAAAAAAGACACAAACAAGAGAGAGGCCATCTTCAGCCCTCCTTCCTCCTCGTGATCCACTGCTGCATCCTGCTATGATTACTCCGCCGTGCCCCATCCCAGAGGGACAACAACAGACACCAACGGAGTTGCGATCATACACGCACGTAAGTGAAACAAAAAATATTTATATACGCATCTTGTATTATCTGCAAATTATCTGCTCCCTCCAGGATAACAAGTTCATAAAACTGCATTTTAACATGCTGTTTGGATTTTTTTTCTTTTTCTACAGACGCCGGATCTACCAGATTATCTAATACCAAGACTAAAGATGTGATTCAAAGATGTAGACAAAGCAAGGGAATTTTATAACAGATACGCCAGACACGCTGGTTTTGGAATCAGGAAGACGGGGGGGGGGGGGGGAGGGGGAATGACAACCACAAGTATTTTGTTTGCGCATTCCAAGGGATACACACATCTTCTGTTTCAGAGGCTAACATGAAGCGAAACAAAACATCGCAGAGGACATGCTGCAATGGAAGAATGAGGGTGAAGGTGCAGGAGGATAAAACATGTGTGGCAGCGGACATTGAGTACAATCATAATCACGAACTCATGCAAACTGATGACATGCTGGTATTCTTGCACTCAGACAAGAATTATGACCCCACTATTTTGGAGTACATAAAGCTCCTGCAGTACCATGATGTCAAGCAGACAACAATCATGTCCATGCTATCTGAAAATGAAGATGGAAGCTACTTCCTAAGCATGACCGGACAAGAGCTACTGTCGGTGTCAAAACCGACGGATCTCAGGTAGGGGGTCCCGAACTGTGCGTCTAAGGCGGATGGTAACAGGAGGCAGGGGACACAATGTTTTACCCAGGTTCGGGCCCTCTTGATGGAGGTAAAACCCTATGTCCTGCTTGATTAATATTAATGATATGGGTAGTACAAGAGTAGATCTACCACGAGATCGGAGAGGCTAAACCCTAGAAGCTAGCCTATGGTATGATTGTATGTTGTCCTACGGACTAAAACCCTCCGGTTTATATAGACACCGGAGAGGTTAGGGTTACACAAGGTCAGTTACAAAGGAGGAGATACACATACCCGTATTGCCTAGCTTGCCTTCCACACCAAGTAGAGTCCCATCCGGACACGAGACGAAGTCTTCAATCTTGTATCTTCATAGTCTAACAGTCTGGCCAAAGGATATAGTCCGGCTGTCCGGAGACCCCCTAATCCAGGACTCCCACAGTAGCCCCCGAACCAGGCTTTCAATGACAATGAGTCCGGCGCGCAGTATTGTCTTCGGCATTGCAAGGCGGGTTCCTCCTCCGAATATACCATGGAAGAATTTGAATATAAGGATAGTGTCTGACCCTGCAAAATAAGTTCCACATACCACCGTAGAGAGAATAATATTTCCACAAATCCAATTTGCTGACTTGTTTTGGCAACACGACATTATGTCACGGCCCGGTGATTATTCGAACCGTTTCCTTTAACTAGCCCCGCACATAATGCGAGGCAGTTTTTTTTGACACGTCTTGTCAAAGCAGAGATCGTGTCCCCTTATCACGGGATTCTCATCAATACGGGTGTGGGTAACCCAACCGTGCTATCGATTACGGCACTTGGGGGACAAGCGAGTTTTACCAGGCTAGTGGGGACACATAGTTTCGTCCGCCCATATAAATGGATAAGGATTTACTTTTTCATCCACGCCTTCTTCCTCCTTTGCTCATCCACCTTCGCACACTCGAGCTCCAGTGCCCAAGTTCGCATTTCCCACCTCGACCTTCTCCAACCATGTCCGGAGCGGGAGGCAGGTGGATGGTCTCCTCCGTCACAGAGGGACACGTCAAGAAGCTGAGGAGAGCCGGATACTTGCCCGACAACATCGCGCACCGGCTCCCAGAGGATGGGCAGCTCATCCCCACCCCCAGGCCCCATGAGAGGGTAGTGTTCCTCACCCATTTCCTCCACGGACTAGGATTTCCTCTCCACCCATTTGTCCGGGGGCTCATGTTCTACTATGGCTTGGATTTCCATGATCTGGCCCCAAACTTCATCCTCAACATCTCGGTGTTTATCGTCGTGTGCGAGGCTTTCCTCCGTATCAAGCCCCACTTCGGCTTATGGCTGAAGACTTTTAATGTCAAGCCGAAGGTAGTGAGCGGCCGCTAGGCGGAGTGCGGAGGCGCCATGGTGGGAAAGATGCCCAACATTACATGGCTCGAGGGCTCCTTCATGGAGACCATAAAGGGGTGGCAATCGGGGTGGTTCTACACCACTGAGCCGCGTGACCCTACATGGGTAGCGGCCCCCGAGTTCCGATCTGGCTTCCCCACATGGCTCACCTCCTGGCAAGAGAAGGGCCTGTCCTAGAGTAGTTCGGGAGAGCTGACCGGACTCCAAACATGTATTCAAAATATGGTGAACAAGAAGCTCAAACTTGTCAACGTAGTCCAGGTCATGCTCCACCGCCGGATCCTCCCGTGCCAACAACGGGCCTTCAACTTGTGGGAGTTCGACCCAGCGCAGCACCGAACTCTGAACAGGCTCTTCGACTCAACTCACGAAGATGCCTAGAGGGTGCTGTTCAAGAGCGCCGAGGTCCCCCGTCCCATTACTGAGGATTGCGGATTCAGCGCGAAGCGCCAAGCCAGTGCGGTAAGCTGCTTTACCTCTTACAGGATACTTATTTTTCATAGATTGACTCCATGCGGGATCTAAACTCCCGTACCTTTGACAGGACTGGCAGGAGACAGCCGGACAGATCGACTGTCCGGCTCCTTTGCCCGAAGGCCCAGCAGACGCTCTTCTGGCGAAGATGCTGACTCCGGCTCCTTATACGGTGCCGGAGAAGACCAAGAAGGCCAAGGGAACCCGAAAGAGTTCCCGACGCCAAGCGTCATCGGACTCACTGTCCGAGGACTCTACGGCGCAATCCTCCCCCGAAGATGAGGAGGCAAAAGAAGATGCTCCCCCTCTAGACGGGGGAGACAAGAAAAGGAAGGCCGTCCCAACTGGGGAAGCCGAAGGGTCCAAGAAGGGGAGGACTCTCCTTCCGGACAACTCTACCAGCGCCGCTGATGGCGAAGACGAGTGGCTGCCCAGGGCCAAGCCCCGGGGGAAGTCGTAAGTATTCAGATACCAGACTAACTCATAGTATTCCTTTGTCGCACTACTTCACCTAACGCTGAAATATGATTATGCAGGCCACCCCGAGCCCGTATTGATGTATCATCGGACGGCTCCCTGGGCTCATCGGATATGGATAGCGATCCAGGCCCGACCGCCACCTCCCCTCATCCTGCGGACGACGCCGAGGTGCTGTCTCACGAGGCACCGGGTCGAGGGGAGACAGTCCCAGAGGTGCCTCAAGGCGGCCTCCCGGACTCCAGGAGCCGAGGGGACAAGGCCCTTGAGAGCTCCGAGTTCGGCCCTCAGCCGAACACCGCGCCGGAACCTCCAGTGGTTCCAGACTCAGGCAGGTGGCCTCCTTCTAAGAGGGGCAAGACGCATGTACCGGTGACCTCTGTCCATCCAGAGGTGCCGGACAATTTGCTGGAAGTGCTTCACGGCGCTTCCATCGACGAGGAGCACCGCACTATCATGAGTGCGGTGATCCAGAAGGTTCAGTCCGCCAAGAGCGGATTGACTGAAGCCAGTGCCAGCCTTCTAACAGGCTTTGAGGTAAGTGTTTAAAATATAGGAAAATATTACCGCATAGACAGTAGCCCCTGATGCTCTGTTCGCTGTTCACAAAGAAAAGCCGAACAGAGGATCAAACAACATCGCAGGAGTCTAATATGAGTATGTCAATATGCATATGCAGGCTTCGCTGCTGGCATCCGCCGCACTGACTACGGAGGTCGCCGTACTGAAGCAGGACCTTAAAGGGTCCCAGGATGAGCTCTGCCTTGCCAAGAGGCAGCTCGAGGAGAACAAAGGTAAGTAGTACCTAGTCTGTGGATATGTATAAAAAGAGTGCGATTGCAAAATGACAGGATCATCATGAATTTGCCAGGGGCCACGACCGAAGTGGCAACCCTAAACCAAGTGCCGTCCGAGGCCAAAGATAAAGCGGCCAAGGAGCGCACCGAGCGAGAAAAGCAAGAGGCTCGGGTGGGTGAGGTGCAGCAAGAGCTCCAGGCTCTCATGACGAAGCATGAGGCGTTGGAGGTTGACTCGAAGACGCGAGAGTCGGAGCTTGCTGCGGCCCTCGAGAGCGCAAAAAGTGCCAAGGCCGAAGCCTAAAAGGCCCTCCAGGAGATCGACGCAATGAAGAAGATAGCGATGGGTAAGGCATTCTATATGCAGAGCAAGCATGTAAAAGTAAATTATCGATTACTTACCCAAATTCGGAGCTCTCCAAGAGCGTTCGAAGATTTGCCCCGCTGCGTGTCGGATGCCGCATAGTTTTACCAGGCTGAGGAGGGAAGCTCAACGGAGAAGCTATTCTGGTCTCAGTATACTGGGACCGAACACCCGATGCCTCTGAGCGACCAACTAAAGCAGCTGGTCGAGCTACACAAGGCGGCCGAACAGGCCATGAAGGGCCTTATAGTCCGGCTGTGGCCTGGCGACGCCCTTCTGAACAGCTACTTCGGCCTGGTGAGGCGGCTTGTAGATGCCTGCCCATGGCTGGAGGTCGTCAAGCGGTCCGTCTGCATCGAAGGTGCACGCCGGGCTTTTGCCCGTGTGAAGGTGCAGTGGGCTAAGCTAGACGCTGTGAAGCTGATCAAGGAAGGGCCGCCGCAGGGCAAGGAGCACCGCACCCCCGAAATTTATTATGAGGGTGTCCTGAAGGGTGCCCATCTTGTAGCGGACGAATGTTCAAAGGAGGTAATATTTGAGTAAACTTGCTCGTGTGATCCTGTATGATGAAAACTTGTTTCATATGCGCTATGCAATGCTTGTGTGAATTTAAAATATTACCTTCTGTTTGGCTGTTTATCCAATATGAGAGATGGATAGTCCTCGCCTTCTGCCCCCATGCCATGAGTGCTGGGGTGTTCGGGATAAACCTGAGCACTCTTGTTCCCATGTTTAGGTCCTTCGAGGGAGGTGCTCAGCACAGCGAACAAGACAACCGGACTAATAATGCTTTATCACTCTCACTTAGCCATAGAATTCTATAATTTTAAATTTTGGTGAAGCCCCTGGTATTCTGAAGGCCGAATTCGGGGCGCGATACACGCCTTTAAGCCGGACAGGGCCGGCCCCTTGCTCTAAGCGGCATAAGCCTTTAGGGACTCGAAAACCTCGCCGAACAGTCACCAGTCTCTCGCCTTATCATGACAGCCAGTTTTAGCTTTCTCTACTGAAGTGCTTTAGCCCAGCAGAACCGGGGCACAATCGCAGTAGTTCTCCTAGCGCTACCTTAGCCGATAGAGCGGAACGTAAGGTACCAAAACATAGGAGCCAGGCAAACCCAACATTTGACCAAAGACATGATTCGGAGCTGATGCATATAATGCTATAAGTTCGGGGTGCCGCACTTGTGAAAGTGTTCGGACTTTTCACACCATATTGTGGGGTACGTAAGCCCCTGGTGTATTGGCCGTACCAAAGTGTATGGTTGCAAGGCGTCATTAATGAACACACACACACACACATATATATATATATATAACAAGAATGCAATAATAGTCGTAATGTTATGCGTTGTTTATCCAAAAAGGTGCATTAAAGCAGAATGATACAGATGGTGCGATAAGCAAAGAGTAGGACTATGTCCCTTCCAAGGGCAAGCCGAGGAACAATATTAAATCAAATATTTCGCTCGTTATTGTAATCCACCTGGGAATTCCGTGGTGTGACGTAGCTTTTTGCCTCCTTGGTTGCTGCATCATGTGTTCGGCAATAGCGCTGCCGGACAGGGTTTCCAGAGATTAAGGTCCTGAAAAAGAGAAAAATAACCAAACGGGAAGCCCCTAGTGCGGTTTAAGCCGCGTCTTGGGGCGTGCCGCAGTTGTGCCGCCCTCCCCACCTGTGCCCATTGTATTTTTAATGCGTAATTATGTACGCGTGGCACGAGTTTCGCCGTTTGGCTGGGATTGGGGTGGGGGCCGCATTGCTACATGAGCTCAGATTGCACCAGGTGGTTTAGTTGCCGATTTCTCTGAGCGCGCTTGAAGGTGTCCGGGTCTTGAAACGCTGAACTGGTGGATTGCCTTGAGAGGTTGCTTTGCGCTTTTGCTGCGAGGGCCGCGGTGTGCTCCTCCGTTCGGAGAGAGCGCTCTGTGTTTCCATTGACTGTAATAACCCCGCGAGGTCCTGACATCTTGAGCTTGAGGTATGCATAATGTGGTACCACATTGAATCTCGCAATTGCGGTTCGCCCGAGCAGTGCATGATAACCACTGCGGAACGGGACTATATCGAAGATTAACTCTTCGCTTCAGAAGTTATCTGGGGATCCGAAGACCACTTCCAGTGTAATTGAGCTTGTGCAATGGGCCTCTACGCCTGGAATGACGTCTTTAAAGGTCGTTTTTGTGGGTTTGATCCTTGAGGGGTCTATACCCATTTTGCGCACTGTGTCCTGATAAAGCAGGTTCAGGCTGCTGCCGCCATCCATAAGGACTCGAGTGAGGTGAAATCTGTCAATGATTGGGTCCAGAACCAGTGCGGCGAATCCGCCATGACGGATACTAGTGGGATGGTCCCTGCGATCGAAAGTGATCGGATAGGAGGACCATTGGTTGAACGTTGGGGCGACTGGCTCCAACGCATATACGTCCCTGAGCGCATGCTTCCGCTCCCTCTTGGTTATGTGGGTTGTGTATATCATGTTCACCATCCGCACTTGTGGGGGAAACCTCTTTTGTCCTCCGGTGTGTGGCTGCCGGGGCTCCTCCTCATCATCGCTATGTGGCCCCTTGTCCTTGTTTTCGGCAATTAACTTGCCGGCCTGCTTGAACACCCAACAATCCCTGTTGGTGTGATTGGCTGGCTTTTCTGGGGTGCCATGTATTTGACACGAGCGATCGAGTATACGGTCCAAGATGGACGGACCCGGCGTACTTTGTTTGAATGGCTTTTTCCGCTGACCGGGTTTAGAGCCTTTGAATCCGGCATTGACTGCCGTATCCTCGGTATTATCGCTGTTAATGCGGCACTTATGTTTGTTGCGACGTGACCTGCTATTGCCGTCCTTGGTATCCGAAGTACCATGGTTCTTTGATATGTTATTACTGCAAGCCAGCCAGCTGTCTTCTCCCGCACAAAAGCGGGTCATGAGTGCCGTGAGGGCTGCCATAGATTTTGGTTTTCCCGACCAAGGTGCTGGGCTAGCCATTCGTCGCGGATGTTTTGTTTGAAAGCCGCTAGGGCCTCTGCATCCGGACAGTCGATGATTTGATTTTTCTTTGTTAGGAACCGAGTCCAGAATTTCCTGGCCGATTCTTCTGGCTGCTGAATTATGTGGCTCAAGTCATCAGCATTTGGTAGCCGCACATAAGTGCCCTAAAAGTTGTCGAGGAATGCGGCTTCCAGATCTTCCCAACAGCTAATGGACTCTCTTGGCAAGCTGTTAAGCCAATGCCGCGCTGGTCCCTTGAGCTTTAGTGGGAGGTATTTCATGGCGTGTAAGTCATCACCGCGGGCCATGTGGATGTGGAGGAGGAAATCCTCGATCCATACCGCGGGATCTGTTGTGCCGTCGTTGTAACACCCTCGATGCGACTATAGCTCCCACGTGTCGAGGCACGACTTAGAGACATAATCACATTGAAGGCATATGTCGCAAGTTAGGCAATCTTCACAACATCCCATGTAATATGAATAATAAAGGGGAGATAACATAGTTGGCTTACACTCGCCACGTAAATCAAGTACATAAATAACATTACATCATCCAAAACACTCATGGCCCGACTACGGCGCCAAAATAGAAGAAAACCCAACAAGCAACAACGGTCCCAATCACCCCCAACTGGGCACCACTACTGAACATCGGGAAAGGAAACGTAGTATCGCTGAGAGTCCTCGTCGAACTCCCACTTGAGCTTGTACTCATCACCTGGAGTGGAATCACCTTAACCTACATCTGGTGTAATAGTAATCTGTGAGCCACAGGGACTCAGCAATCTCGCACCCTCGCGATCAAGACTATTTAAGCTTATAGGAAGGGTAAGGCAAATATATGTGGAGCTGCAGCAAGCAACTAGCATATATGGTGGCTATCTTATTCGCAAAAGAGAGCGAGAAGAGGAGGCAAAGCACGAGCGAGAAACTAGAGAGCAACCTACGCAAACATTACTCCAACACCGTGTCCACTTCCCGGACTCCGCCGAGAAGAGGCCATCACGGTAATACACTCAGTTGATTCATTTTAATTAATTAAGGTTCAAGTTATCTACAACCGGACATTAACAAATTCCCATCTGCCCATAACCGCGGGCACGGCTTTCGAAAGTTCAATCCCTGTAGGGGAGTCCCAACTTAGCCCATGACAAGCTCTCACGGTCAACGAAGGAATAGACCTCCTCCCAAGACATTCCGATCAGACTCGGTATCTCGGTAACTCAAGACACTTCGACAGGTTAAAACAAGACCAGCAACACCGCCCGAATGTGCCGACAAATCCCGATAGGAGCTGCACATATCTCGTTCTCAGGGCACACTCAGATGAGACTAGCTACGAGTAAAACCAACCCTCAAGTTTCCCCGAGGTGGCCCCGCAGGCAGCTCAGTTCGGACCAACACTCAGAGGGAGCACTGGCCGGGGGGGGGGGGGGTTAAAATAAGATGACCCTTGAGTCTGCAGAACCCAAGGGAAAGAAAAGGCTAGGTGGCGAATGGTAAAACCAATGTTGGGTATCGCTGGAAAAGCTTTAATCAAGGCGAACTATCAAGGGGTTCCCATTATAACCCAACCGCGTAAGGAACGCAAAATCCGGGAACATAACACCGATACGACGGAAACTAGGGCGGCAAGAGTGGAACAAAACACTAGGCGAGAGGCCGAGCCTTCCACCCTTTACCAAGTATATAGATGCATTAAGATAACATAGTAATAATATAATATCCCAACAAGTAAATAAATGTTCCAACAAGGAACGGCTCCAATCTTCACCTGCAACTAGCAATGCTATAAGAGGGGCTGAGCAAAGCGGTAACATAGCCAATCAACGGTTTGCTAGGACATGGTGGGTTAGAGGTTCAACATGGCAATTGGGAGGCTGACAAGCAAAAGGTAGGCATTGTAGCAATGACATAGCAAAGAGCGAGCAAACTAGCATAGCAAAGATAGTAGTGATTTCGAGGGTATGATCATCTTGCCTGCATAGTTGTCAGAGTTGACTGGATCCTCACAAGCAAACTCAACGGGCTCCTCGGTAGCGAACTCGTCTCCCGGCTCTACCCAAACAAGACAAAAAAGCAACAAGCACACAATCAACCATGTGCAAGGATCAAGCGATACGATGCAATGATGATATGCTATGCGGGATGCGATGCGGGATGCAAAATGCAAGATATGACAGGAAATGCATGAACCTGGCCTCAACTTGGAATTTCAAGGGTGCCACTGGAAAGATGAGATGAAATCGCTTGAAAACGATATAAAGAACGCCGGAATCGGAGTTATGGTTTGGAAATGGCAAGCGATTCAAAAATGACACCGGTCTGCGATTTACAGCAAGTAGGCATCTAAATGCAATGAAATGAACATGCTACAGCCACCAAACACGACAACAAAATACATGGCAGGGATGCACACAAGATGCTTAACAAAAGTCTAGCACTGAGCTACGGCCAATTCATCCATTATGAGGTTCAAACAAGCATGGCAAAAACGCAAATGCAAAACAGATTCCAGACTTAGTGAAATTAACACTTGTCTGAAATTTCAGATCACGAAGCCCTCTTCGGAGCAGCAAAACAACATGATACATGACCTGATTAAGACAAGTAAGAACATGGAATGGAGCTACTCAACAAGCTTAACAAAAGACCCAAAGTGACCTGGGGCCAAAAGGGTTCACAAAATATACTAACGGGCACACGAACATAGCTAAAACACAATCAGTTTTCAGACTTAGTGAAAACTGAGACATGCTGAAATATAACTCACGAAGGCATGTAAACGAGCTCGATGCACTCACTACGGTGCAAGTCATGGCAAGGCAGGCATACATCCATTAAGAAGGCACAAAATACAAGCTAGACATGGCAATAACAATGGCATAGCATGCACGGATCAACTACAATAGCATCGGCAAAATCGCAAACGAGTTGACGATCTGCCCAGATTCACCACGAAGCAAACGTAGAGCTCGATTGACTCAATCTAGGGTGCTCCATAATTGCAAGTAAAGACATGGATGGATAGAGCACTACAACATTAACAAAACTCCCTAACTGATTATCCTCAAAAGAGGCACGGATCACTAGGAAACAACATGAACACATGGCATCATGAACTAAATAATCCCAGACTTAGTGAAAACTACTAAGTCCCTGAAAACAGATTTACCGGGTGCCTCACTTTGCAAGCTTGCACAAGTCATCACACACATCCTAAAAATGCATGGGTTGCACCTCTGGAAAGATAACAAGATGCTTAACAAAACATATGAAGGACTCACAGGCATAGCATGCACACAATAATCATGGCAAAAATGACAAAAGTCTAAGATGAACTAGCAGATCTGACAATTGGAGGGGTGTTGGGCTGCAACACACACGAGGCCTTTTCGGTCCCTCGGTTAACCGATGGAGTATCAAACGAAGTCCAAATGATACGAAACTTGACAGGCGGTCTACCGGTAGTAAACCAAGGCCGCATGGCAAGTCTCGGTTCAATCCGGAAATGTTTAATCCCCACACACGAAAAAAGCTAGAAATGACCACCGGAGGAGAACGAAGCGCCGGAATGCAAAACGGACAACGGGGAAAATGCTCGAATGCATGAGATGAACACGTATGCAAATGCAATGCACATGATGACATGATATGAGATGCATGACAAAGACAACAACACACGGAGACAAAGACCCGAACCCGAGAAATAAATATAACTTAACGCCGGAAACGGCAAGAGTTGGAGTACAAAAAGGGAAAGGGAAAGTTACAATCGGGGCGTTACAACACTCCACCACTACGAAAGGATCTCGTCCCGAGATCTAGGACTGAAAGAACGCCGGGTACTCAGAACGGAGGTGATCCTCGCGTTCCCAGGTAGCTTCACGGTCGGAATGGTGTGACCACTTGACTTTGAGAAATTTGATTGACATGTTGCGAGTCTTGCGTTCAGTCTCTTCAAGAATAGCAACTGGGTGCTCACGATAAGAGAGATCTTCTTGGAGCTCAATGTCCTTGAAGTTGATGGGGCGGTCAGGAGTCTTGAAGCACTTTCGAAGCTGAGAGACATGGAACACGTCATGAACATTTGCGAAGTTTGAAGGAAGCTCGAGTTGATAGGCGAGGTCACCTCTCTTGCTGACAATCTTGAAAGGTCCCACGTATCTAGGGGCAATCTTCCCTTTGATACCGAAGCGACGAGTACCTTTCATAGGAGAGACGCGGAGGTAAACAAGATCTCTGATCTCGAAAGCCAAATCACGGTGCTTACTATCATAGTAGCTCTTCTGGCGGGATTGGGCTGCTTTGAGGTTATCACGAATGACTTTGCACATTTCTTCTGCCTCTGTGATTAAGTCATTACCCAGCAGCTGACGTTCACCGGTTTCAGACCAGTTGAGAGGGGTACGACACTTCCTGCCATACAGAATTTCAAATGGGGCCTTGCCCGAACTTGCTTGAAAACTGTTGTTGTATGAGAATTCAGCATAAGGAAGACAATCCTCCCATTTCATGCCGAAGGAGATCACACAAGCCCTGAGCATATCTTCAAGAATCTGGTTGACACGCTCGACTTGACCGCTTGTTTGAGGATGAAAAGTTGTGCTGAAGTGGATGTTAGTGCCCATGGCCTTCTGAAAAGAATCCCAAAACTTCGAGGTAAAGATGCTGCCACGGTCTGAAGAGATCACTCGAGGAATACCGTGCAGAGAGACAATACGAGAGGTATAGAGTTCCGCCAATTGAGCTGCAGTGATCGACTCTTTGATAGGCAGAAAGTGAGCCACTTTGGTGAGCTTGTCGATGACAACGAATATAGCATCATTGCCACGCTTGGACTTTGGAAACCCAGTCACGAAGTCCATCTCAATGTGTTCAAACTTCCATTCTGGAATGGCAAGAGGTTGGAGGAGACCTGCTGGCCTTTGGTGTTCTGCCTTCACTCTTCTGCAGACATCACATTCATTCATGAATTGAGCGATCTCGCGCTTCATTCGAGTCCACCAATAAGCTTGCTTGAGGTCCTGATACATCTTCGTGCTCCCAGGGTGGATGGAGAGGAGAGAATTGTGAGCCTCGTTCATAATCACATTACGGAGGTCACCTTTCGGAACAACAATACGATCCTCGAAGAAGAGAGTGTCCTTGTCATCAAGGCGGTAGCACTTGTACTTGGACTGACTCTTGGCAATCCCGCTCTTCACCTTTTTCACCATAGCATCAAGAAGCTGGGCTTGGCGAATCTGGTCTTCTAAGGTAGGAGAGACTTGAAGGTTGGCGAGGAAACCTTGAGGAACAACTTGTAGATTAAGTTTGCGGAAAGCTTCACAAAGCTCGGGTTGATAAGGCTTAAGAATCAGACTGTTGCAGTAAGCCTTTCTGCTCAAAGCGTCAGCAATCACATTGGCCTTGCCTGGAGTATACTCAATACTCGGATTATACTCTTGAATCATTTCGACCCATCGAGTTTGCCTGAGGTTGAGATTAGGCTGAGTGAAGATGTACTTGAGACTCTTGTGATCAGTGAAAATGTCCACTTTTCTTCCCAATAGAAGATGTCTCCAAGTCAAAAGAGCATGCACAACTGCCGCCAACTCGAGATCATGAGTGGGGTAGTTCTTCTCATTAGGCTTCAACTGGCGAGATGTATAAGCAACCACTTTCTTCTCTTGCATCAAAACTGCGCCAAGACCTTGGAGAGAGGCATCACAAAAGACCTCGTACAGCTTGGATTCATCAGGCGGAGTCAGAACTGGAGCAGTGATCAACTTCTCTTTCAAAGTGTTGAAAGCAATATCACACTCCGGAGACCAAATGTACTTGACGTGCTTCTGAAGAAGATTTGAGAGAGGCTTCGCGATCTTGGAAAAGTTTTCAACGAATCTTCGGCAATAGCTTGCGAGACCGAGAAAACTGCGGAGTTGTTTCACGTTCTGAAGAGGTTCCCAATTCACAATTGCAGACACCTTCTCATGATTCACGGCAATGCCCTTGGCAGAGATGATATGACCAAGATAAAGAGCCTCATCGAGCCAAAATTCACACTTGGAGAACTTGGCGTAGAACTGATGTTCTCTGAGCTTATCAAGAACCAAACGCAAGTGCTTGGCATGATCTTCCTTGTTCTTCGAGAAAACCAGAATGTCGTCGAGATAGACCAAAACAAATTCATTGGTGTAGGCGTTGAAGATGAAATTCATCATGCGAGAGAACGTCGGAGGAGCGTTGGCGAGGCCAAAAGACATGACAGTGTATTCATATGAACCAAAGCTTGTTCTGAATGCTGTCTTGGGAATATCTTCTTCACGAATGCGAATCTGGTGATAACCCATACGGAGATCAAGCTTGGAGAATACTTGAGCACCTTTGAGTTGTTCGAACAGCTCATTGATGTTGGGAAGTGGGTATTTGTTCTTGATGGTCTTCTTGTTCACTGGACGGTAATCAACACAAAGCCGGTCCGTTCCATCCTTCAACACATAACCAAGAAACCTTCGGAAACCATCTACCTCAAACTTCGAAAAGCATCTGTTATACAAGTTATGGCGATACTCCCAAACTCCCGCCCCAGTACTGGGTGGCGTCGAGGTTATCTCACCAACGAACCGCATAAAAGAGATTTTCGATGTCGGCGAACATATCTCAAGTATTCCAGAATTGCAACGATAAAATTATGATGACAACACCTCAGAGCTCAACTCCCCGGGACACTTCCATTAAACCACTGACAGGAGGCACCAAGACAATGTTCTCATCATAAGCCATCGGAACGATTCCAAGATACTCGCGTGATCCTAAAATTTTTTTTAGTGAAATTTGAGAAGAGAAGAGTCAAAACTCTACGTCAGGATGCCTTACCAGAGCGATGAGGAGACTGGGAAGTAAAAAGAATTCCTAAACTCTCCGATATATAATTCCTAAAGACTCAAAACATTTTTCTAGACACAACTCGGCTGCTAAAATGATCAAGCAATGGGGCTCCTAAGGTCGGGGAAGGCTCTGATTACCAACTTGTAACACCCTCGATGCGACTATAGCTCCCACGTGTCGAGGCACGACTTAGAGACATAATCGCATTGAAGGCATATGTCGCAAGTTAGGCAATCTTCACAACATCCCATGTAATATGAATAATAAAGGGGAGATAACATAGTTGGCTTACACTCGCCACGTCAATCAAGTACATAAATAACATTACATCATCCAAAACACTCATGGCCCGACTACGGCGCCAAAATAGAAGAAAACCCAACATGCAACAACGGTCCCAATCACCCCCAACTGGGCACCACTACTGAACATCGGGAAAGGAAACGTAGTATCGCTGAGAGTCCTCGTCGAACTCCCACTTGAGCTCATACTCATCACCTGGAGCGGAACCACCTTGACCTGCATCTGGTGTAATAGTAATCTGTGAGCCACATGGACTCAGCAATCTCGCACCCTCGCGATCAAGACTATTTAAGCTTATAGGAAGGGTAAGGCAAATATATGTGGAGCTGCAGCAAGCGACTAGCATATATGGTGGCTATCTTATTCGCAAAAGAGAGCGAGAAGAGGAGGCAAAGCACGAGCAAGAAACTAGAGAGCAACCTGCGCAAACATTACTCCAACACCGTGTCCACTTCCCGGACTCCGCCGAGAAGAGGCCATCGCGGTAACATGCTCAGTTGATTCATTTTAATTAATTAAGGTTCAAGTTATCTACAACCGGACATTAACAAATTCCCATCTGCCCATAACCGCGGGCACGGATTTCGAAAGTTCAATCCCTGTAGGGGAGTCCCAACTTAGCCCATGACAAGCTCTCACGGTCAACGAAGGAATAGACCTCCTCCCAAGACATTCCGATCAGACTCGGTATCTCGATAACTCAAGACACTTCGACAGGTTAAAACAAGACCAGCAACACCGCCCGAATGTGCCGACAAATCCCGATAGGAGCTGCACATATCTCGTTCTCAGGGCACACTCAGATGAGACTAGCTACGAGTAAAACCAACCCTCAAGTTTCCCCGAGGTGGCCCCGCAGGCAGCTCAGTTCGGACCAACACTCAAAGGGAGCACTGGCCCGGGGGGGGGGGTTAAAATAAGATGACCCTTGAGTCTGCAGAACCCAAGGGAAAGAAAAGGCTAGGTGGCGAATGGTAAAACCAATATTGGGCATTGCTGGAAAAGCTTTAATCAAGGCAAACTATCAAGGGGTTCCCATTATAACCCAACCGCATAAGGAACGCAAAATCCAGGAACATAACACCGATATGACGGAAACTAGGGCGGCAAGAGTGGAACAAAACACTAGGCGAGAGGCCGAGCCTTCCACCCTTTACCAAGTATATAGATGCATTAAGTTAACATAGTAATATGATAATATCCCAACAAGTAAATAAATGTTCCAACAAGGAACGGCTCCAATCTTCACCTGCAACTAGCAACGCTATAAGAGGGGCTGAGCAAAGCGGTAACATAGCTAATCAACGGTTTGCTAGGACATGGTGGGTTAGAGGTTCAACATGGCAATTGGGAGGCTGACAAGCAAAAGGTAGGCATCGTAGCAATGGCATAGCAAAGAGCGAGCAAACTAGCATAACAAAGATAGTAGTGATTTCGAGGGTATGATCATCTTGCCTGCACAGTTGTCAGAGTTGACTGGATCCTCACAAGCAAACTCAACGGGCTCCTCGGTAGCGAACTCGTCTCCCGGCTCTACCCAAACAAGACAAACAAGCAACAAGGACACAATCAACCACGTGCAAGGATCAAGCGATACAATGCAATGATGATATGCTATGCGGGATGCGATGCGGGATGCAAAATGCAAGATATGAAAGGAAATGCATGAACCTGGCCTCAACTTGGAATTTCAAGGGTGCCAGTGGAAAGATGAGATGAAATCGCTTGAAAACGATATAAAGAACGCCGGAATCGGAGTTACGGTTTGGAAATGGCAAGCGATTCAAAAATGACACCGGTCTGCGATTTACAGCAAGTAGGCATCTAAATGCAATGAAATGAATATGCTACAGCCACCAAACATGACAACAAAATACATGGCAGGGATGCACACAAGATGCTTAACAAAAGTCTAGCACTGAGCTACGGCCAATTCATCCATTATGAGGTTCAAACAAGCATGGCAAAAACGCAAATGCAAAACAGATTCCAGACTTAGTGAAATTAACACTTGTCTGAAATTTCAGATCACGAAGCCCTCTTCGGAGCAGCAAAACAACATGATACATGACCTGATTAATACAAGTAAGAACATGTAATGGAGCTACTCAACAAGCTTAACAAAATACCCAATGTGACCTGGGGCCAAAAGGGTTCACAAAATATACTAACGGGCACACGAACATAGCTAAAACACAATGAGTTTTCAGACTTAGTGAAAACTGAGACATGCTGAAATATAACTCACGAAGGCATGTAAACGAGCTCGATGCACTCACTACGGTGCAAGTCATGGCAAGGCAGGCATACATCCATTAAGAAGGCACAAAATACAAGCTAGACATGGCAATAACAATGGCATAGCATGCACGGATCAACTACAATAGCATCAGCAAAATCGCAAACGAGTTGACGATCTGCCTAGATTCACCACGAAGCAAAAGTAGAGCTCGATTGAGTCAAGCTAGGGTGCTCCATAATTGCAAGTAAAGACATGGATGGATAGAGCACTAGAACATTAACAAAACTTCCTAACTGATCATCCTCAAAAGATGCACGGATCACTAGGAAACAACATGAACACATGGCATCATGAACTAAATAATCCCAGACTTAGTGAAAACTACTAAGTCCCTGAAAACAGATTTACCGGGTGCCTCACTTTGCAAGCTTGCACAAGTCACCACACACATCCTAAAAATGCATGGGTTGCACCTCTGGAAAGATAACAAGATGCTTAACAAAACATATGAAGGACTCACAGACATAGCATGCACACAATAATCATGGCAAAAATGACAAAAGTCTAAGATGAACTAGCAGATCTGACAATTAACTCACAAAGCCTCCTTCTAACAGAATTTCGGGCATCAAGATGAACTCAAATGCAAATGATGCAATGGTATAAAATGATGTACTCATCGAGACGAACATTTTGATATGCTATATGCATGAATCAGAGCTACAGATGCGAAGTTACGAGGCCTCGAACAGGGCAACATGGATCTGCAATCTCCGGGACTTAGTGGAATTTTTACCTCCGCGAAAAGTCAACGCGGGATGAGGTGGTGCGGGACGACGAGATCCGGAACGAGGGGGCCGTTTGGATCACGGGATTGGTGGATCTGATCCAATCTTCGGGACCTCGCCGGAGTACGCCGGAGAAGACAACGGAGAGGTGGCCGGCGGGGGCGCGCTCGTCGAGGAGCTCGCCGGAGAGGAAATCTCGCCGGCCGGAGGAGCTCGCTGGACGGAGAGGCGACCGTGGCGAGGAGGCGCGGTGGAGGACGGCGGGGTCGCTCGCCGTGGCCGGTGGGCAACTCCGGTGGCGACCGGAGACTACGGTGGCGCGGGGCGGCCGAGGCGGCACGGGGCGGCCGAGGCGGCAAGGCCGACCAGGCGCGGGGCGGCGGCACGCGCTTGCGGCGACCGTGCGGTGGCGGAGCGGATCGGGGCCCGGGCGGGCCTGCCCTGGGCTCCGCGGGCCGGCGGCGGGCGTGAGAGGAGAGAGAGAGAGGAGGCGCGCTGAGGTGGCGGCGTCCGACTGGGCCGGAGGGGTGGCCCGGCTGAGGTGGCGGCCCCTGATTCGTCGGGGTGATGTGGCGGCGGCGGTGGATGCGTCCGGCCGGGTCGGACAATGTCCGGCCGGCGCGAGGGGATTTTTTTAGGGTTTCGAGAGGGGGAGATGATCCAAAAACGGGGGGCTATTTATAGGCATAAGTGGAGCTAGGAGAGTCCAAATGAGGTGCAGTTTTCGGCCACGCGATCGTGATCGAACGCTCTAGGACATGGAGCAGAGTTTGGTGGGTTTTGGGCCAAATTGGAGGGGTGTTGGGCTGCAACACACACGAGGCCTTTTTGGTCCCTCGGTTAATCGATGGAGTATCAAACGAAGTCCAAATGATACGAAACTTGACAGGCGGTCTACCGATAGTAAACCAAGGCCGCATGGCAAGTCTCGGTTCAATCCGGAAATGTTTAATCCCCACACAGGAAAAAGCTAGAAATGACCACCGGAGGAGAACGAAGCGCCGAAATGCAAAACGGACAACGGGGAAAATGCTCGAATGCATGAGATGAACACGTATGCAAATGCAATGCACATGATGACATGACATGAGATGCATGACAAAGACAACAACACACAGAGACAAAGACCCGAACCCGAGAAATAAATATAACTTAATGCGGAAAGGGCAAGAGTTGGAGTACAAAAAGGGAAAGTTACAATCGGGGCGTTACAGTCGTATGATTCAATATTTACAGGTTTGAAACCTTCTGGGATTTGATGATCCATTACTTCGTCTGTGAAGCATAAGGGGTGTGCGGCGCCTCTGTATTGGGCTATATCGCGATGCAGCTCGAATGGGTCTTGCCCGCTATGTTCGGCCCTGCCGGATTTACTTTTACTGTATTCGGCGTGACGTTTATCGTCTCGCATAGTGGCGTGCCCTCGTGATCCGTAGATCGATCTTGCATGATTTGCTTTGTCCTCCAAGATGTCTCGCAGGTCTGGCGTATCTCCCCATGCCTTTTTATTTGAATGGCGTTGGGGTGCAGGCTGAGTTTTTGGCTGGAATGCCTCTCTATCGCGGCCACGAAGTGGCCAATCAGCCGCGTCATACACTTCTTCCTCCAGTCAGGGTAGCAACCTGCATTTTGGGTAACTCTTGGAGGGGCGCTCGAGTTTATATTCCTCGGCCGCGAGGACTTCAGTCCATCTGTCAGCTAGAAGATCTTGATCAGCTTGAAGCTGCTGCTGCTTTTTCTTAAGGCTATTTGCCGTGGCTATAAGCCGGTGTTTGAAGCGCTCTTGTTCGACGGGATCCTCTGGCACGACAAATTCGCCGTCGCCGAGGCTTGCCTCGTCTTCGGAAGGGGCATGTAATTATCATCCTCCGCCTCTCCATCTGCCGCTCTCTCAGGAGGGCTGGCTCCTCCATCCTCCTGCTCTAAATCTTGCTGGAGGGGATTGTTGTTGTCTTCGGCACTATCCGGAGCGTTATTATCTCCTGTGCCGGTATCACCACTTTTGCTTTGGCGGGACTTAGAGCGGCGCCGCTGACGTCGGCGCTTGGGTTGCTTCTTGGAGGGGTCATCCTCCGCTATCTCGTCGCCATTGCCTTCTTTGGGTGTATCCACCATGTATATATCGTATGATGAGGTGGCTGTCCAGTGCCCTGTGGGCAGTGGTTCCTCTTCGTCTCCCGCATCGTCGTCCATACCGTCGATGTCTTCGAAGTGGAAGTCGAGCATGTCGGTTAAGTCATCGACAGTGGCTACTAAGTGGGTGGTGGGTGGGTCGCGAATTTCTTCGTCGTCCACATCCTAGTCCTGCCGGAGATAGTTCGGCCAGGATCCTTGTCGGTGTCAAAACCGGCGGATCTCTGGTAGGGGGTCCCAAACTGTGCGTCTAGGCCGGATGGTAACAGGAGGCAGAGGACACTTTGTTTTACCCAGGTTCGGGCCCTCTCGATGGAGGTAATACCCTACTCCTGCTTAATTAATATTGATGATATGGGTAGTACAAGAGTAGATCTACCACGAGATCAAGGAGGCTAAACCCTAGAAGCTAGCCTATGGTATGATTGTTGTGTATGGAGTTGATGTTCTATCGACTAGCCTGGCCTCGGTTTATATAATGCACCGGAGGCCTAGGATAACAAGAGTCCTAGCCGAATACGCCGGTGGGGAGAAGTCCTTGTCTTGATCGCCAAGTCTTGTGGAATCTTCCTTGTATGCGGTAGCCGTCCGAACTGGCCCATGAGTATACGGCCACGGGGGTCCTCGGCCCAATCTAATAGATCGGGAGATGACGTGGTGAGTACCCCCTAGTCCAAGACACCGTCAGTAGCCCCCTGAACCGGTCTTCAAGTTAGGGACGCTCCTTGATTCTTCCGGACTGTCCTCATCTTCGGTCGCCGGTCTTGAAAACTGGTTCAACAAATCTTCGCATCTTCGATCTTGAGGATCGCCGAAATGCATTCGACGAGTTTACACGTCGGGTATCCGAGGAGCCCCTTTAAGTTTCCGGCCTTTATCAATGCCTTGTTATTTTTATGCCACACCTCGGGTTTGAAGTTGTTCCCGGGAGGCAGTGTCCTCTTGCGTCCGAGCTCCAACGCCGGACTGCATTCGAGGTATCCTTCACAGCCGAGCACCAACGCCGGACCACTTCCCAGCTCTAATGCCGGATTGTATCCGAGCTCCAACGCTGGACTATGTATCCGGGCTCCAACACCGGACTGTATCCGAGCTCCAACGCCGGACTATATCCGAGGTGTCGTAAATCACCTTGGTTCAAAGAAGTTTGAAGGAGTTTAGCCGAGCTTAATGCCGGAAATGCCCTCTATGGAGCCAGCCATTAGCGCCCGAGCTTTATGCCGGGCTGCTTCCGAGGTGGTGCACCACCCCGACTATGGGCCGATTTTTTGTCAATATTTTTTATTGGTGCAATTTATTCTCTGCCGAGATATATAGCCAGTAGCCCTCAAGGTGTGTATCGGTCTAAAACCCGAGATGCACATGAAGGATGACATAAGACCGCTGGTCCCATTAGCCGCCGAGACTCAGGTTGATTTGCAAAATCGGCCTGAGGATCAAGTCCTAGCTCGGCAGAATACTTCGGGACACAAAAGCGGCGTGCTCAGTCCTCAAGACTCAGGTTGGGTGCGGCCGACCAACCTGAGGATCAAAATCTCCTCGGAAACTATATTGCACATAAAATTTTCTGCATTGGACAAGCAATGCAGTAGCCCCCGAGACACTGGTCGGGTGGCAACACCAGATCAGGGGATCGATGTGCCCCTTTAATATTTGTAAATAATAAGCCCGAAGCCCAGTAGCCCCCGAGCCTTAATGCGGGCACGGGTGGCCGAATTAAGGATCAATATCCATAGTAAAATCACAAATTATGTGTAATGACTCTATGTATCCAAGTACTTTACGTCATTAATGCTCGGATCCGCATTGTACAAAACTTTGTTGACCGACCATCGGCTTCCACCTCCTTGGCCAGTAGCCGAGGAGTGTTTGTCCTACTTTATAAAGCCTTTATGAGGGCAAAGATTTACGACAAACAAGGCAATCTGGCCACACGGTTTTATAAACAAAGGTACGCAGAGAGATATGTTATATTACTGTTTAACAGAAGAAATGTATTCCAAAGAAAATAGTCCCGCTATCGGTTCCTTTCTTTGGGTTGTCATGCTAAGCATGATCATGAAACCTCAGCTCGAATGTAAGAGCAAAATATCGAGGATTTAGTTTGGGAGGCCAGTTAATAGCCCCCGGTAGTGTTCGGCGACAGTCGAGGTCAAGCCGTAAACACTTCGGCCAATGTTATGAATGGCCCGTCATAGTCATCGGATCGCTGACCAGTTTACGCTTATTGTGACAGTCAGTTTTCGGCTTTCTCCACTAAGGTGCTTAACCATGTGAGCTGGAAGCACAATCGCAGTGGTTCTCCCTTTGCACGCCTAGCCGAACAAAACAGAACGTAGGAAGCAAGTGCAGGAGCCGGGCAACCCAACTATTGACCGAAGACACAATTCGAAACCGATGCATATATAGCAATATCTGAGAATGTTTTTGCCGAATCCCTAAAGGTGTCCGGCGTTGCACTGCGAGACTAATGCTGGAAAAGCACAAATAGTTTAAAAGTGCCAAAAAGCTTGGAAAACCAAGAAACGTCAGTAAAAACATGACGTCCGAACAAGATCAAGTGTTCGATGCCAATCCGAAAATTGGTCTTAGAAAAAAGAAGTGCTTCTGTCGTCCTTTAACATGACACATCCTATCTCAAGACTTCGAGCGGGTCAGCCTACGGCTTCAACCTCCTATCCCGAGGGCGGAGTACTTCTCATTAGGCCAGTTTAGCAAACTAAACTCTAGCGGCTTTGAGAGAGAAATTAGGCTCCCCGGCTAGTGACCGCACACTCGTGTCGAAAAAAGGAGTGACAAATAATAATAATAAAACTTTGCAACGACTAAGAAGAAGAACACTTATTATAAAACGGCTCAAATAAACTTAAGAGCCCCCAAGTGACTTGGGTATAAGAATGATTGCATGTACCGAAGTACTTATATCATATCTATGTTCAACCGAACTTTAAACGCGTCTTAACCGACCGTCGGCTTCTCCCTCTTCGGTTAAGGACCGAAAAGTGTTATGTACTCCATCGGTCGAGAATATCGACGGTGTTTCCAATAACCAGGCAATCAGGCCATAAGGCTGTAACAGACAAAGCGCGCTCAGGGAACTTATGCTATATTACTGCGAAGAGTAAGAAGCATCTTCAAAGAAAATAGTACCCCCACCGATACCTTTCTTCGGTGCTCATTGTTATTATGAGACTTGTGCAATAGATTTTTTGTACTCATGAGTTCCGTTGTGTGCCGACCATCATTGAATAACTATAAGAGTGCTAGCTTTCGGCTTCACCCAGTCTGAGGTCCGACTCGGGTGACCCGATCGTGACAATCGCAGAGGTGCTCCCTTTACTCCCTAGCCGAACAATCGGGAACGTAGGGGTAAACACAGGAGCGAGGCAACCCAGCTTGCAAATCGCTTAAGTCAATGTGGTGCATATTGTGGCGTAATACACGAACAAGGAACGAAGCCGTACAAGTATAATCATATGCAACAGGAAAAGCTTCATAAAGGAAGCCCCCAAATGAATTGGGTATTTGAATTTATGCGTCACAAACAAAGTTTGGACAAGGAAATTTTTTACAAGCAACTTTTTTCCAAAAAAGTATAATGCTTGGTCGAACCGAACACAAGTTAAAAATTTAAAACTTTGAGCATGAAGGCAACTTAGCTGGTTAATGTGTTCGGTATTGATGACGCGGTCCGAGCTTGATGCGGGACAAGGTGCCATCCCCCAAGCCGGTCCCGAGGTGGCGGAACAAAGAGCTCGGCACTCCGAAGTGGTGACATAGCACGGTCAATGCAGGCCGGCAGAGTGATGCCGAAGTCCCCGGCATGGGGTAATGAAGTGTTGACGAAGCCCCCCGTCCAGCCGAGGTGACGCCAAAGGATATAGTCCGCTGGATCATTTTCCTGTGCCACATAAAATAGTGCAACCGGAGATAATAGTAATAATAATAAAAAAATCGTTGCATAATCAATAATTTATGCAAAGTGAGTAATAAAAGAAATATGGCCTGGCGCCGAAGTCAATGTCGATGCAGGGCGTTGGCGTGATGCGGTAAGGGCGTGGCAAAGCCTGAATTCACAGGTCGGTCCGAGTTCCGGATGCGGCATTTGCCGGACTATGTACGGAGACTGACCGGACCACCATGCGACCGTCGTTAATGCGGCCACCATTTGATAGACCTGTGTACATATGATGGACAAACCAGAGTAATAATTTATTGGGAAAAATTGAACCCAAACAAGCAAAAAATACTAGGATTAATAGCACCTGGTTTATTTGTTGTAGCAATCCGAAGGAAGGTGATTCCCAAAATTGGGACTCGATCCGCACACCTGTTACCGGAGTAGGTTGATGAAGAGATGATGAAGCCCCCGGTCCAGCCGAGATGTCGAAGTAGGTCGACGTGATGGACACCGGCTCGGAGGAGCAATAGTGCGGCCCTGCCGATGCAGGTCGTGACGTGGTCAATGCTGGCTTGATGAAGTGACCATGCGGCGATACCGGTGTGCCCACTCCGTGTAACCCGTGGGGCGGCGATGTTGGTGACGATTTATTCTTTGCGATGCCGAACTGTTGTTCAGCTTGCCGAGGTGATGATCCGAAGAACTTGAGCTCGGCTCAACAAAGTGATGACGTGTCTAGCGCAGGTTGGCAGCCGTGGAGCAATATTGCCGGACTGGTTTGACACCAGCATGATGTTGAAGATCATGTTCAAAAGATTTTAGTGGGATGTGTTCGGGAACAAAACACAATACCCCATACAAAACTTCCTTCAAAAAGGATGTCCGAAATGCCGTTCATAAAAAAGACGAACTCGGGTCGGATTCGTTTTCGCGCAGAAAACAGATCCGGAAAGTGATGCACTAATCGGAAGGTTCCCGGAGTTTGGACGGTCGGATCGATCTGAAATTTGGAGGGCTGGTAGATATAGGAATTCCGCAGCCGATCAACGGTTGGATCTCGCAAAGGACGTCCGAGCTAGAAGCTGGACACCACGCCCTAAACTCGTCCGGATTCCCGTCCAGATTTGATAGGGCTCCGGTATATCGCGGATTGTGAGAGATTCCTCCATCGGAACTCGACGAAATTTTCCAGAGTTGTTGTAGACCCAATTCCGCACAATCCCACCAGAGCAATCGTTAAAACAACACTTGAGGAGGCGGTGGCGGCGGATACAATTTCGCTGTCCAGAAAAACAGCACGGTCGCCTGAGGGCAATGTTGACGTTGAGCCCCCGGGATCCCTGGATGATTCCTCCATGATCTTGATAGAGATTGGAGTTGACTTTGATGAAGGCCCTCATCCGAACATGACGATCGAAGATAGAGCGCAGTTCTTGGTCGAACCAAGGTGACCAGTCGAGCTGGTGACGAAGATGCCGAAGTCGCAGTTGATCTGCAGGCGAGCCATCGACCTTTTGCCAAACACACAGCGGAACTCTCAATGAAAGCACCAATGTCGGTGTCAAAACCGGCGGATCTCGGGTAGGGGGTCCCGAACTGTGCGTCTAGGCCGGATGGTAACAGGAGGCAGGGGACACTTTGTTTAACCCAGGTTCGGGCCCTCTCGATGGAGGTAATATCCTACTCCTGCTTGATTAATATTGATGATATGGGTAGTACAAGAGTAGATCTACCACGAGATCAAGGAGGCTAAACCCTAGAAGCTAGCCTATGGTATGATTGTTGTGTATGGAGTTGATGTTCTATCGACTAGCCTGGCCTCGGTTTATATAATGCACCGGAGGCCTAGGATAACAAGAGTCCTAGCCGAATATGCCGGTGGGGAGAAGTCTTTGTCTTGATCGCCAAGTCTTGTGGAATCTTCCTTGTATGCGGTAGCCTTCTGAACTGGCCCATGAGTATACGACCACGGGGGTCCTCGGCCCAATCTAATAGATCGGGAGACGACGTGGTGAGTACCCCCTAGTCCAGGACACCGTCAATCCTCCTGACAAGGAGAGAGACCTTAATGGGTTCAGTATGTCGCCAAAGGGCGAGTGCTGAAAAATATCCGCGGAGGTAAACTCCATGATCGACGCCCAATCGGATTCGATAGGAACGGGCGCAGGCGGTTCGGAGTCCGTGGCTGGAGAAGGATCCGGCAGTTTAACAACACGGCTCTCGTGCAAGGTAAGGTCGATGTTTGGCTCGATCGCCGCTGAGGGTAAGGCCTCCATGGCGGGGTCCATCCACCCGTCCATGGACGGCGCAACTGGCTCCGAATTGAGGGTCGTAGCGGCTGCATGTGCGATCTTCTGAACACTGTCCGATGGTAGAGCTAAATCGTACTCATCGTGACCGCGTGACGCACAAGGCAGAGGCTCGAATCCGTCGAAAATCAAGTCTCCATGGATATCGGCCGTGTAGTTTAAGCTTCCAAACCCGACCTGGTGGCCAGGGGCGTAACTTTCAATCTGCTCTAGATGGCCAAGCGAATTGGCCCGCAGTGCAAAGCCGCCGAACACGAAGATCTGTCAGGGGAGAAAAGTCTCACCCTGGACTGCATCGCTATTGATGATAGTAGGAGCCATCAAGCCTAATGGCGACGACACAGAGGAACTCTCAATGAAAGCACCAATGTCGGTGTCAAAACCGGCGGATCTCGGGTAGGGGGTCACGAACTGTGCATCTAAGGCGGATGGTAACAGGAGGCAGGGGACACAATGTTTTACCCAGGTTCGGGCCCTCTTGATGGAGGTAAAACCCTATGTCCTGCTTGATTAATATTGATGATATGGGTAGTACAAGAGTAGATCTACCATGAGATCGGAGAGGCTAAACCCTAGAAGCTAGCCTATGGTATGATTGTATGTTGTCCTACGGACTAAAACCCTCCGGTTTATATAGACACCGGAGAGGTTAGGGTTACACAAGGTCGGTTACAAAGGAGGAGATACACATATCCGTATTGCCTAGCTTGCCTTCCATGCCAAGTAGAGTCCCATCCGGACACGAGATGAAGTCTTCAATCTTGTATCTTCATAGTCTAACAGTCCGGCCAAAGGATATAGTCCGGCTGTCCGGAGACCCCCTAATCCAGGACTCCCACACCTACTAAACCAGTAAGTATTCAAACATCCACATATTGCAATGTATATAGCATCCTAGGTCACAACCCTTTGCTAGCAAAAATAACAAATGCATGTTTGCATGTAATTTGCAGGAAAGCCATGAATGCATGGAAAGATGATTTGGATGATGTGCTGAAACTTGTTTCATTCTTCAAAGACATGAAGGCAATAAATGATGAGTTTTTCTATGATATACAAGTAGACAATGACAAGTCAATTAAAAACATTTTCTGGTCCAATGCAAGCTGCCGAGGAGCCTATCAAGACTTTGGCGATTGCGTAACATTTGACACAACATACAAGACCAACAGATTTCATATGCCTCTGGGAGTGTTTGTTGGAACAAACCATCACTTGCAGTCAACGATATTTGCTGTTGCCCTTATTAGAGACGAAGATGCAAACTCATTCAAGTGGCTGTTCGATACATTTGTACGGTGCATGAATAACAAGCACCCAACTTGCATTCTAATAGGCGAGTTCCAAAAAAAATTAGTTATGAATGTGAAGTTCAAATACATGAATCATAGAAGTTCAAGGACAAAGCTGTAAGATAAATATATGTAGCATGTTCAGAAAAATATAGTTATTTATGTGAAGTTCAAGAACTGCTACCACAGAAGTTCAACAACACCGCTTTAAGAAAAAAATTTGAATGTGACACTACTAGTTAGTCCTACTACTAACTGTGAAGTTCAAGCACTGGTACCACAGAAGTTCAACAACACTGCTGTAAGGAAAAATACATGTGACATTCTTAGATATCCCTACTGCTAGATGTGAAGTTCAAGTACTTGTACAACATAAGTTCACCATCGGTGCAAAAAAGAATCAAGTTTCATTTCTTTTTATTCATGGAGACCAGTGCCCATCGATGGCGAAAGCTATACCACAATCATTTCCAAACACCATCCACAAGCTATGCCGTTGGCACATCATGAAGAAGTACAGGGAATACCTCGCGTTTCTGTACAAAAAGTATAAAACATTCAAAGAGGAGTTCACAACTATATTAAACTGGCCACTGATGCCAATGGAGTTTGAAGATGCCTGGGCTGAACTCATGCACAAGTACAACCTAGAGAACGACCAGATGATGATCTAGCTCTGGAGTGATAGGAAGATGTGGATTTCAGCATATTACAAGAACACTTTCTGTGCTAGAATTACTTCCACACAACGAAGCGAGAGCATGAACCACGTCCTCAAGAAAGGGTTTGTCAAGGGGACCCAGAACCTACACAAGTTTGCTAGGCGGGTCAATGCTTGCATACAAACTCGGATGCGGAAGGAGAACGAGCAAACAATGACCAGCATGGTACGATGACAAAAAAACACCCCAATCATGTTCTATTTACCTTTAACATGTGCACTTTGAATTTTAAAAAATGAAACCCATGACTCTACTTCGACTAATATCTTACTTTTTGACATGTGCAGACCAATCCTGTGACAAAAACAACTTACGGCTACGAGGAAGACATGTCTATCAAGTACACGAGAGCCGTGTACACCAAGATGAGGAATAGGATGAGAAAAGTCATGCTATTTTGTGCAAAGCGTACAGTAGAGCCCACTAAGTACCTTGTGTACTACCACAACAAGCCTGGCCATGATGATGAAGAAAGATTTTCCTGGTCAAAGCATGAATTCCAGGTTGTAGCTGACCTAGAGAATGAAATATACGAGTGTGAATGCAAGCTCTGGACACACATAGGTGAGCGAAAAAACAAACTCATTAAATAGCTAGAATAGTAGTATCATATCAAAATTTATGAAACTCATTGCTAGCTCACAAACTATGTATTCTGCATTCATCACAAAAATGCATGCCTGTTCTGCCTTCACATCATGAACATAGTGGACTACCTCAAGCCTGCCAAATTTCCAAACAAGTATATCCTCAAACGGTACACAAAGACTGCAAAATCACAACCAACCTTTGATACAAGGGACTATAACACAACCGCATCGGATGGCAGCTCAAGGCTATCGAAGCAAGACATCTTGCTGCAGCTGAATTTGATGGTTAACAAGAAATCGATGAGATGTGACCAGGAATATGACAGAGCCTACTATGTTCTTAAGAGGCTCGTGGAAGAGCTTGATGCAATACATTCAGCAAATCAAGCGGATGCTGAGGAAAGGATGGCTGAAGAGGACGCTGAAATTGAAGATGACCTTCATTATTATGTAGCTAAAATGCTCAACGCCGCCGCTGAAGCCAACCAATGCAAGCAGGGTGATGGCCAATCAATGGAGCAGCGACAGCAAGAGACGATGAAACTGCCGATGTATTCTGAAACAAAGGGTAGTAAGAAAATTACTGCAGCAAAGAAAAGTGACAAGAGAGCAAAAATAAAGGCACCACCTATAGGAAGAGTTGTCGTGCTCGATGAGAATGGAGTGCCACTTGGACACAGGAAATGTAGTGTGTGCAACCAGGTTGCGGGACACAACAAGCTGACCTGTCCAACACTCTTGGAAAGAAACAATGCTGAGGAGGTCAAGCAACCCAAATCTCAAAAACAGCAGCCCAAAGTTATGGAACAAAAGAAAGGACCACACCCAAAGAAAGCAAGCAACAGACTTTGTAGCATATGCAAGGAGTATGAACCACATAATGCAAGAACATGCCCGAAGCGCGCAGTGAAGGAAATATGCCCTAGAGGCAATAATAATGTTATTATTTTATTTCCTTATATCATGATAAATGTTTATTATTCATGCTAGAATTGTATTATCCGGAAACATAATACTTGTGTGAATACATAGACAAACTAAACGTCACTAGTATGCCTCTACTTGACTAGCTCGTTAATCAAAGATGGTTATGTTTCCTAACCATAGACATGTGTTGTCATTTGATTAACGGGATCACATTATTAGGAGAATGATGTGATTGACATGACCCATCCCATTAGCTTAGCACCCGATCGTTTAGTATGTTGCTATTGCTTTCTTCATGACTTATACATGTTCCTATGACTATGAGATTATGCAACTCCCGTTTGCCGGAGGAACACTTTGTGTGCTACCAAATGTCACAACGCAACTGGGTGATTATAAAGGATCTCTACAGGTGTCTCCAAAGGTAAATGTTGGGTTGGCGTTTTTCGAGATTAGGATTTGTCACTCCGATTGTCGAAGAGGTATCTCTGGGCCCTCTCGGTAATGCACATCACATAAGCCTTGCAAGTATTGCAACTAATGATTTAGTTGCGAGATGATGTATTACGAAACGAGTAAAGAGACTTGCCGGTAACGAGATTTAACTAGGTATTGAGATACCGACGATCGAATCTCGGGCAAGTAACATACCGATGACAAAGGGAACAACATATGTTGTTATGCGGTCTGACAGATAAAGATCTTCATAGAATATGTGGGAGCCAATATGAGCATCCAGGTTCCGCTATTGGTTATTGACCGGAGACATGTCTCAGTCATGTCTACATTTTTCTGAACTCGTAGGGCCCGCACGCTTAAGGTTTCGATGATAGTTATATTATGAGTTTATGAGTTTTGATGTACCGAGGTTAGTTCGGAGTCCCGGATGTGATCACGGACATAACGAGGAGTCTCGAAATGGCCGAGACATAAAGATTGATATATTGGACGGCTATATTCGGACACCGGAAGTGTTCCGGCTGATTTCGGAGAAAACCGGAGTGCTGGAGGGTTACCGGAACCCCCCCGGGAGAAGTAATGGGCCATATGGGCCTTAGTGGAGAGAGAGAAGGGCAGCCAGGGTGGGCCACGCACCTCCTCCCCCCTTGGTCCGAATTGGACTAGGAGAGGGGGGGGGGCGGTGCCCCCCTTTCCTTCTCCCTCCCCACTTCCTTTGAGGACTCCTCCTTGGCGCGCCAATAGGGCCGGCCGGCCTCCTTCCCTTGCTCCTTTATATACGGGGGCAGGGGGCACCCCTAGACACACAAGTTGATCCACGTGATCGTTTTCTTAGCCGTGTGCGGTGCCCCCTTCCACCATAATCCTCGATAATATTATAGCGGTGCTTAGGCGAAGCCCTGCGAGGGTAGAACATCAAGATCGTCACCACGCCGTCATGCTGACGGAAGTCTTCCCCGACACTTTGCTAGATCGGAGTCTGGGGATCGTCATCGAGCTGAACGTGTGCTAAAACTCAGAGGTGCCGTAGTTTCGGTGCTTGATCGGTCGGGCCGTGAAGACGTACGACTACATCAACCGCGCTGTGCTAACGCTTCTGCTGTCGGTCTACAAGGGTAAGTAGATCACACTCTCCCCTCTCGTTGCTATGCATCACCATGATCTTGCGTGTGCATAGGAATTTTTTTGAAATTACTACGTTCCCCAACAGTGGCATCCGAGCCTAGGTTTTATGTGTTGATGTTATATGCACGAGTAGAACACAAGTGAGTTGTGGGCGATATAAGTCATACTGCTTACCAGCATGTCATACTTTGGTTCGGTGGTATTGCTGGACGAAGCGGCCCGGACCAACATTACGCGTACGCTTACGCGAGACCAGTTCTCCCGACGTGCTTTGCACAAAGGTGGCTAGCGGGTGTCAGTTTCTCCAACTTTAGTTGAACCGAGTGTGGCTATGCCCAGTCCTTGCGAAGGTTAAAACAACACCAACTTGACAAACTATCGTTGTGGTTTTGATGCGTAGGTAAGATTGGTTCTTACTTAAGCCCGTAGCAGCCACGTAAAACTTGCAACAACAAAGTAGAGGACGTCTAACTTGTTTTTGCAGGGCATGTTGTGATGTGATGTGGTCAAGACATGATGCTAAATTTTATTGTATGAGATGATCATGTTTTGTAACCAAGTTATCGGCAATTGGCAGGAGCCATATGGTTGTCGCTTTATTGTATGCAATGCAATTGCGCTGTAATGCTTTACTTTATCACTAAGCGGTAGCGATAGTCGTGGAAGCATAAGATTGGCGAGACGACAACGATGCTACGATGGTGATCAAGGTGTCGCGCCGGTGACGATGGTGATCATGATGGTGCTTCGAAGATGGAGATCACAAGCACAAGATGATGATGGCCATATCATATCACTTATATTGATTGCATGTGATGTTTATCTTTTATGCATCTTATCTTGCTTTGTTTGACGGTAGCATTTTAAGATGATCTCTCACTAATTATCAAGAAGTGTTCTCCCTGAGTATGCACCGTTGCGAAAGTTCTTCGTGCTGAGACACCACGTGATGATCGGGTGTGATAGGCTCTACGTTCAAATACAACGGGTGCAAAACAGTTGCACACGCGGAATACTCAGGTTATACTTGACAAGCCAAGCATATACAGATATGGCCTCGGAACACGAAGACCGAAAGGTCGAGCGTGAATCATATAGTAGATATGATCAACATAGTGATGTTCACCAATGAAACTACTCCATCTCACATGATGATCGGACATGGTTTAGTTAATTTGGATCACGTAATCACTTAGAGGATTAGAGGGATGTCTATCTAAGTGGGAGTTCTTTAGTAATATGATTAATTGAACCTAAATTTATCATGAACTTAGTACCTGATAGTATCTTGCTTGTTTATGTTTGATTGTAGATAGATGGTCCGTGCTGTTGTTCCATTGAATTTTAATGCGTTCCTTGAGAAAGCAAAGTTAAAAGATGATGGTAGCAATTACACGGACTGGGTCCGTAACTTGAGGATTATCCTCATTGATGCACAAAAGAATTACGTCCTGGAAGCACCGCTGGGTGCCAGGCCTGCTGCTGGAGCAACACCAGATGTTATGAACGTCTGGCAGAGCAAAGCTGATGACTACTCGATAGTTTACTGTGCCATGCTTTACGGCTTAGAATCGGGACTTCAACGACGTTTTGAACGTCATGGAGCATATGAGATGTTCCAGGAGTTGAAGTTAATATTTCAAGCAAATGCCCGGATTGAGAGATATGAAGTCTCCAATAAGTTCTATAGCTGCAAGATGGAGGAGAACAGTTCTGTCAGTGAGCATATACTCAAAATGTCTGGGTATAATAATCACTTGATTCAATTGGGAGTTAATCTTCCAGATGATTGCGTCATTGACAGAATTCTCCAATCACTACCACCTAGCTACAAGAGCTTCGTGATGAACTATAATATGCAAGGGATGAACAAGACTATTCCCGAGCTCTTCGCAATGCTAAAAGCTGCGGAGGTAGAAATCAAGAAGGAGCATCAAGTGTTGATGGTCAACAAGACCACTAGTTTCAAGAAAAAGGGCAAAGGGAAGAAGAAGGGGAACTTCAAAAAGAACAGCAAGCAAGTTGCTACTCAAGAGAAGAAACCCAAACCTGTACCTAAGCCTAAAACTAAGTGCTTCTACTGCAAGTCACTGGAAGCGGAACTGCCCCAAGTATTTGGCGGATAAGAAGGATGGAAAGGTGAACAAAGGTATATGTGATATACATGTTATTGATGTGTACCTTACTAATGCTCGTAGTAGCACCTGGGTACTTGATACTGGTTCTGTTTCTAACATTTGCAACTCGAAACAAGGACTACGGATTAAGCGAAGATTGGCTAAGGACGAGGTGACGATGCGCGTGGGAAATGGTTCCAAAGTCGATGTGATCGCGGTCGGCACGCTACATCTACATCTACCTTCGGGATTAGTATTAGACCTAAATAATTGTGATTTGGTGCCAGCGTTAAGCATGAACATTATATCTGGATCTTGTTTGATGCGCGACGGCTATTCATTTAAATCAAAGAATAATGGTTGTTCTATTTATATGAGTAATATCTTTTATGGTCATGCACCCTTAAAGAGTGGTCTATTCTTATTAAATCTCGATAGTAGTGACACACATATTCATAATGTTGAAGCCAAAAGATGTAGAGTTGATAATGATGGTGCAACTTATTTGTGGCACTGCCGTTTGGGTCATATCGGTGTAAAGCGCATGAAGAAACTCCATACTGATGGACTTTTGGAACCACTTGATTATGAATCGCTTGGTACTTGCAAACTGTGCCTTATGGGTAAGATGACAAAAACACCGTTCTCCGGTACTATGGAGAGAGCAACAGATTTGTTGGAAATCATAGATACATATGTATGTGGTCCGATGAATGTTGAGGCTCGTGGCGGATATCATTATTTTCTCACCTTCACAGATGACTTAAGCAGATATGGGTATATCTACTTAATGAAACATAAGTCCGAAACGTTTGAAAAGTTCAAAGAATTTCAGAGTGAAGTTGAAAATCATCGTAACAAGAAAATAAAATTCCTACGATATGATCATGGAGGAGAATATTTGAGTTACGAGTTTGGTGTACATTTGAAACAATACGGAATAGTTTCGCAACTGACGCCACCCGGAACACCACAGCGTAATGGTGTGTCCGAACGTCGTAATCGTACTTTACTAGATACGGTGCGATCTATGATGTCTCTTACTGATTTACCGCTATCGTTTTGGGGTTATGCTCTAGAGACGGCCGCATTCACGTTAAATAGGGCACCATCAAAATCCGTTGAGACGACGCCTTATGAACTGTGGTTTGGCAAGAAACCAAAGTTGTCGTTTCTGAAAGTTTGGGGCTGCAATGCTTATGTGAAAAAGCTTCAACTTGATAAGCTCGAACCCAAATCGGAGAAATGTGTCTTCATAGGATACCCAAAGGAAACTATTGGATACACCTTCTATCACAGATCCGAAGGCAAGACTTTTGTTGCTAAATTCGGAAACTTTCTAGAGAAGGAGTTTCTCTCGAAAGAAGTGAGTGGGAGGAAAGTAGAACTTGATGAGGTAACTGTACCTGCTCCCTTATTGGAAAGTAGTACATCACAGAAATCAGTTTCTGTGACACCTACACCAATTAGTAAGGAAGCTAATGATGATGATCATGAAACTTCAGAACAAGATACTACTGAACCTCGTAGATCAACCAGAGTAAGATCCGCACCAGAGTGGTACGGTAATCCTGTTCTGGAAGTCATGCTACTAGATCATGATGAACCTACGAACTATGGAGAAGCGATGGTGAGCCCAGATTCTACAAAATGGCTTGAAGCCATGAAATCTGAGATGGGATCTATGTATGAGAACAAAGTATGGACTTCGGTTGACTTGCCCAATGATCGGCAAGCAATTGAGAATAAATGGTTCTTCAAGCAGAAGACTGACACTGACGGTAATGTTACTGTCTACATAGCTCGACTTGTCGCAAAAGGTTTTCGACAAGTTCAAGGGATTGACTACGATGAGACCTTCTCACCCGTAGCGATGCTTAAGTCTGTCTGAATCATGTTAGCAATTGCCGCATTTTATGATTATGAAATTTGGCAGATGGATGTCAAAAACTGCATTCCTGAATGGATTTCTGGAAGAAGAGTTGTATATGATGCAACCGGAAGGTTTTGTCGATCCAAAGGGAGCTAACAAAGTGTGCAAGCTCCAGCGATCCATTTATGGACTGGTGCAAGCTTCTCAGAGTTGGAATAAACGCTTTGATAGTGTGATCAAAGCATTTGGTTTTGTACAGACTTTTGGAGAAGCCTGTATTTACAAGAAAGTGAGTGGGAGCTCTGTAGCATTTCTGATATTATATGTACATGACATATTACTAATCGGAAATGATATAGAATTTCTGGATAGCATAAAGGGATACTTGAATAAGAGTTTTTCAATGAAAGATCTCGGTGAAGCTACTTACATATTGGGCATTAAGATCTATAGAGATAGATCAAGACGCTCAATTGGACTTTCACAAAGCACATACCTTGACAAAATTTTGAAGAAGTTCAAAATGGATCAAGCAAAGAAAGGATTCTTGCCTGTGTTACAAGGTGTGAAATTGAGTAAGACTCAATGCCCGACCAATGCAGAAGATAGAGAGAAAATGAAAGATGTTCCCTATGCTTCAGCCATAGGATCTATCATGTATGCAATGCTGTGTACCAGACCTGATGTGTGTCTTGCTATAAGTCTAGCAGGGAGGTACCAAAGTAATCTAGGACTGGATCACTGGACAACGGTCAAGAACATCCTGAAATACCTGAAAAGGACTAAGGATATGTTTCTCATATATGGAGGTGACAAAGAGCTCATCATAAATGATTACGTTGATGCAAGCTTTGACACTGATCCGGACGATTCCAAATTGCAAACCGGATACCTGTTTACATTAAACGGTGGAGCTGTCAGTTGGTGCAGTTCTAAACAAAGCGTTGTGGCGGGATCTACATGTGAAGCGGAGTACATAGTTGCTTCGGAAGCAGCAAACGAGGGAGTCTGGATGAAGGAGTTCATATCCGATCTAGGTGTCATACCTAGTGCATCGGGTCCAATGAAAATCTTTTGTGACAATACTGGTGCAATTGCCTTGGCAAAGGAATCTAGATTTCACAAGAGAACCAAGCACATCAAGAGACGCTTCAATTCCATCTGGGATCTAGTCCATGTGGGAGACATAGAGATTTGCAAGATACATACGGATCTGAATGTTCCAGACCCGTTGACTAAGCCTCTTCCACGAGCAAAACATGATCAACACCAAAGCTCCATGGGTGTTAGAATCATTACTGTGTAATCTAGATTATTGACTCTAGTGCAAGTGGGAGACTGAAGGAAATATGCCCTAGAGGCAATAATAATGTTATTATTTTATTTCCTTATATCATGATAAATGTTTATTATTCATGCTAGAATTGTATTATCCGGAAACATAATACTTGTGTGAATACATAGACAAACTAAACGTCACTAGTATGCCTCTACTTGACTAGCTCGTTAATCAAAGATGGTTATGTTTCCTAACCATAGACATGTGTTGTCATTTGATTAACGGGATCACATTATTAGGAGAATGATGTGATTGACATGACCCATTCCATTAGCTTAGCACCCGATCGTTTAGTATGTTGCTATTGCTTTCTTCATGACTTATACATGTTCCTATGACTATGAGATTATGCAACTCCCGTTTGCCGGAGGAACACTTTGTGTGCTACCAAACGTCACAACGTAACTGGGTGATTATAAAGGAGCTCTACAGGTGTCCCCAAAGGTAAATGTTGGGTTGGCGTATTTCGAGATTAGGATTTGTCACTCCAATTGTCGGAGAGGTATCTCTGGGCCCTCTCGGTAATGCACATCACATAAGCCTTGCAAGCATTGCAACTAATGAGTTAGTTGCGAGATGATGTACTACGAAACGAGTAAAGAGACTTGCCGGTAACGAGATTGAACTAGGTATTGAGATACTGACGATCGAATCTCGGGCAAGTAACATACCGATGACAAAGGGAACAACGTATGTTGTTATGCGGTCTGACCGATAAAGATCTTCGTAAAATATGTGGGAGCCAATATGAGCATCCAGGTTCCGCTATTGGTTATTGACCGGAGACATGTCTCGGTCATGTCTACATTGTTCTTGAACCCGTAGGGTCCGCACGCTTAAGGTTTCGATGACAGTTATATTATGAGTTTATGAGTTTTGATGTACAGAAGTTAGTTCGGAGTCCCGGATGTGATCACGGACATAATGAGGAGTCTCGAAATGGTCGAGACATAAAGATTGATATATTGGACGGCTATATTCGGACATCGGAAGTGTTCCGGGTGATTTCGGAGAAAACCAGAGTGCCGGAGGGTTACCGGAACCCCCCCGGGAGAAGTAATGGGCCATATGGGCCTTAGTGGAGAGAGAGAAGGGCAGCCAGGGTGGGCCCCGCGCCTCCTCCCCCTTGGTCCGAATTGGACTAGGAGAGGGGGGGGGGCGGCGCCCCCCTTTCCTTCTCCCTCCCCACTTCCTTTCCCCCTCCTAGTAGGAGTCCTACTCCTACTAGGAGGAGGACTCCTCCTTGGCGCGCCAATAGGGCCGGCCGGCCTCCTCCCCTTGCTCCTTTATATACGGGGGCAGGGGGCACCCCTAGACACACAAGTTGATCCACATGATCGTTTTCTTAGCCGTGTGCGGTGCCCCCTTCCACCATAATCCTCGATAATTTTGTAGCGGTGCTTAGGCTAAGCCCTGCAACGGTAGAACATCAAGATCGTCACCACGCCGTCGTGCTGACAGAACTCTTCCCCGACACTTTGCTGGGTCGGAGTCCGGGGATCGTCATTGAGCTGAACGTGTGCTAAAACTCGGAGGTGCCGTAGTTTCGGTGCTTGATCGGTCGGGCCGTGAAGACGTACGACTACATCAACCGCGTTGTGCTAACGCTTCCGCTGTCGGTCTACAAGGGTACGTAGATCACACTCTCCCCTCTCGTTGCTATGCATCACCATGATCTTGCGTGTGCGTAGGATTTTTTTTTGAAATTACTACGTTCCCCAACACGCAGATGCTGAAAAGACAAGCAAAAAGACAGAGAAGAAACATAAAGCAAAACCTAGAGCCATCAACAAGAAAGTGGTGGAAGATGAAGAGGAAGACAAAGATGAGGACACCATTGAAGAAGAGGAAGACGAAGAGGAAGAGGACGACGAAGAGGAAGACGATGATGAAGAGGAAGAGGACGATGAAGAGGAAGAGGACAATGAAGAGGAAGAGGTACATGTCAAGCAAAAACCTCTACCACCAAAGCCTAGGGGGAGCGCAAGGCTGATGAACAGTTAGAATAGGTCAATTAACACAATGCAAACTTATGTCATGTCAATGTGCAAAATATTATGTCATGCCCTTTTATTGTTGAACTTGCAAAGAAATTATACACTAGAAGTCCTGGTAAATATACAGTGTGAAGTTCAAGTAATATTACTGCAGAAGTCCTGGTATGTTATGAGAGGAAGTGATGTGCTGGTGATGCTTGCATGAAAGTGCAAGCAAGAACAAAAATGAAAAATATACACTGTGAAGTTCAAGTAAGATTACAGTGGAAGTTCTGGTATGTTATGAGAGGAAGTGCTGTGCTGGTGCTGCTTGCATGAAAGTGCAAGCAAGAACAAAAATGAAAAACATACACTGTGAAGTTCAAGTAAGATTACTGCAGAAGTCCTAGTATGTTATGGCAGGAGGTACTGGTGTTTCATTCCATAAAAGAGCAACCAACAAATAATCATACAGTTTTGAAGTTCAGGTCAGCTTACAGAAGAAGTTCTGGTATATAAAATCGATGTAGGAAAAATATCTTAAAAAATAAAGTTTCGCCGCATAAACTAAGGTTAGCAAGCCTAAGACAACGCGTTCAAATGTGAAGTTCTACTTGGATACGTGCAGAAGTTCATGTACAATGCCAACAAAAGATAAAGAAACGTCAAGAATATTTTTGCACAAAGTTACAGCTGAAATACATTCGCACTTGAAAACACACACAAAAACAAATATAGATTCTATGCAAAAGCATACATATTGGTTGTGTTGAAAATTACCAATACATTACACAACACAGAATATCCTATCCATCTGAAACCAGCAGCCCAGCCACATCTCAAAGCAGAAGTTCAAGTCAACGATCATATGTTGGGGCCCAAAAAATAAACAACACAAAAAAATCAAGCAGTTCAGCCATAACCAAGGGAGAAGTTCAGGTGGAGACCAGCAGATTTTTTTGCATCAAACTTTGAAACTGTTGCAGTGTGGAAATCATACTCTAGGCAGTACTGTGCATTCACAAAAACACAATTAAAACACCTCCCAAATGCCACTACAACAAAACCAAGGCAAAAAAAGGGAGATAGGGGTGCAAAGATCTAAAACCTGTATGAAGTAGGGACTAAGAACAACCCTGTCAGCACTAGTGTATATCTTAGAGGTCTCCCGATTATCCTTCCACAAATTTATGAGATAATCAATTATGTCTCCTTCCATCTGCTGCCCTTCACCAAAAAGAGTATAAAGGACACGTCCTGTGAGGTCAATCACATTCGCAGGGATGGTAAACATGCAGTAGCTTGTCCTGCAGAATACAAAAGGATGGTAAAAATATATTAGAAATTCAGATACAACAACAAAGAGAAGTTTAGATACTATAACTCAAAAGGCAAGAGGAGACATAAAACATAAGTTCAGATACTACAACAACGGCAGTTCAAACAATATAACAACAGAAGTTCAGACACTACAACTCCAAGGCAAGGGAGAAAATGAACAGGAGTCCACATCCTACAACAACAGAAGTTCAGACACAGAGTAGCATCTCTGGCAGCAACAAAGTTAAGAAGAAGAAAACTCACTCAGAATACTTCCACAGACCCTCTTCAATAAGCACATACTGTTTCAACTTCCAGGCCTCGGATAGATGAGGGTAACTGTATTTTTTTAGGGGAGCGACAGGAGAACGCCACTTCAAAGGCAATCTTGATGCTCTCTTGGAGGAAGTAATGTTGCCAGAGTCAACTGCCGGTTTCCTCCTGGTGATGACAATTCTTCCCACCTCTACCAGCAACAGTACCAGCGGCACATTTAACATTCTTCAGGTAAGCAATCGTCTCAAAACCATCATCAGACGAAATAACTTCTACTCCGGCTGCTTCGACTGCACCAACCTTCCTGGAGCAAGGGGTTTTTGGAGTACCATGAATACCACCAGCCTGCTTCCCCAACTTGGAAGGAATAAGGGTTCGAGATCTATCATCTTCTATCGGAGCTATACTCATCGATTCCTCCCTAGGCTGGTATTCCTGTGACCCAAGGAATGAGTAGTGGTAATCGCTCAAGACCAACGGATCCACTGTCAAAGAAAGAGGAAGAGAAAACATCACCATTAAATACTACTGAAGTTCAGGAACATCACAATGTGCAGTCCAACTAATAAAGATGACATGGTTACTACTCAAGCTGACCTAAAAAAATTAGTTGCAGTAAAAAACTAAATGAAGTTCAGGCACAACCAAAGGCACAATTCAAGATAAACAGATGAACTGGAAATCATTCAACTACAGCTAACAAAACCATAGAAAGGCATCATCTCTGAAGTTCAATTAGAAAAGAAAATGCTCATGTCCAAGTAAGCAATGGAAGGAAAGAAATTACTGAAACAAAACACACAAGCAAAATAAAAAAATATAGAAATGAAGTTCATGTACAAAGAAAATGCTCCTCTCCTTCTGAAACCAGCTGCCCAGCCAGATCTCAAGCAGAAGTCCAAGTTCAGAGAAAAATATGAAGTTCAGGTAGAATAAAAGATGCAGTGCAGGTAAGCAGTCCAAGTTCCAATACTTACATGTGTAGTAGCCAAACAGAGCTTGGAAGTCTGTCTCAAACAGGTTAGAAGAAGCGATTGAGTACAACCATGTCTTCCTGATATCCGCGATATTCTCATGGGAATAATTTGCAAGAACCCCGTCATGATACGATTAACATTCGTAAGCATGAAGAATCCGCAGTCGATACTGACATCAAACGCAGTAAAAGAATAGTGTTAGAACAGAAAAACAAAGCCAACGAATAAAACACGTCGCAGCTTAAGTAAAACTACAGTTAAACAGATGTGATAAAGAGAAAAATGTGGAACTCATACTTGTTTTGCTTCTGGGGCACATCAATCCAATCCAGAGCAAAATGGTCGATGGTAAGAGGACTGAAGGGTGTCTCCCTGTCGTTGTTGGCATCCTTCCAAAGCCTCTTGATGTTCTCGGTCATCCGCCGAAACAGGCGAACCGCACATTCATCATCTGGTCCATAATAGGAGTTGAGAAGCTGGAACCTTGAATTCTTCAGGTCAAGAAATATCGAAACCCAATGACCAACACCACCCATGGAAGCAGGAATCTCAGGCGGGTCAAAAGTGGGGAAAACAACCTGAAGCATCATAAACACATGAATCATTAAAAACTGAGAATTAATATCAAACGGTACAAAGAAAAAATAAAACAAATATTAACAAAGTGGATCGCACTGCAAAACTAATACAGAGGCAAAGAACATACCGAATCATGTGCATGCATGTTATCTGGACCACTCGCCATGAAGTACTTCCTCACACGGGAATCAAATTGACCTATGAAAATCTTGTCCTAAAATAATGCAGACAACACCAACATATGAAAAATACAAAAATGAGACAAACAAGTTTTAACTAAAATGGTAAGGAACAAAACAGAAAAGAAATCACTATATGGTTGACTTACACAAACCCAATACGGCAGGATGAGTTTATCCGATCCCTGGTACTTCGCACGTAGACAGTAGAGTGCACACTGAGCCGCATTAGATCGAAGCATTCCACGAGGACCAAAAGATATTGCAACATCTTCAACAAAAGCTTCACACTCCTTGTTTTGGAACATAATCGTTGATCTAAAACAAGCAAATAGAAAGTAAAACAAGTTCGGTAGTAGGAACTCAGGAAGTTCATAACACATGTTAGCATAGAAGTTCCGCTATATCACAACAGGCAGTACAGTACAAAAGAGGCTAGAAGTTCAGCACCAGAGAAGTAAAATAAGAAGTTCAGGTACATATAGTAGAGAAGTTCAGGTATGAAACCACATGCAATTCACAGTGGGTTCATGAATGATGTAAATATTGACCAGCTGCACTCACATCTTGGAACGATTATTCTTAAGCCTAGTTACACTGTAATAAAAGTCATCAACCTTCTTTCGGACGACAGCAAGGTCGCTATCTGCTCACCAAAAAGAAATAGCAATTAAGAGCAACACTCAAGCACATAGATTCACGATAGTTTCAATTAAGACTAACATTCAAGCACAAACATTCAAACCATAAGCACATCTCAGCTACTACATCAAAAAAGATAAAACCACAGCATCATAGACATCACAACCCATGCATTACAAACCTTCACCCACATAGAAAATAGGTTCACTTAACATTCTTTACAACCCACACAACAAACAACAAAACTAGAAGTTTAACTTAGACCACACTGGCAGTTCATAGAGGATATCATGGACTAAACCAAACAACAAAAGGGAAGGGGATGGGTAAAGAAGAGAGAAGCATGCTCCTATCTTCATGGATCCTTGCCTAGACCAGTGGCAGCACTGGAATGATCAACCTCCTCTCCATAGCTATCGCTTTCGGTCTCTTCATCGTCGTTTCTAGTAAACGTTGCAGCGTCATCGGGAAGGACACCAGCAGCAGCTAGAGCAAATGGAGAATCTGAAACAAGAAAAACTTTTGGTTGTGCCTGTACAACATCAACATCAACTGATGGCTCTGCTGCAGGAGACTTCTCCGGGCATGCAGCTGCAGTACCACCAGTTTCAACAGCAGACTCAACATGATCTTTCTCCAAATTATGTCTCCAGTTGTCTTACCCTGCTCAGCATCAGAAACCTCAGCGCCAATGGAAGACTGAGGTTCAGTCAGGTCCACCCTGTCGGAGCAGCCGGTGTCTGAGACGGACTTGTCTGCAACCTTCTCTGGAGGAATACTAACATCATCATTCTGCTGCAAAAAGAAACAGAAAGTCATTACAAAGGGCTGACTGAACCTCATGCACAGGGGCAGCAAGTCCGTCTCAGGGGCAACAAGACAAATGGACAAGAAAAATGGTACCTTATTTTCACTGCCATGAACCTCATCAACTATTACGCCACTAGTGGGAGCAGTTTCATGCACAGGGGCAGTATCATGCACAGGAGAAGCTTCATGCGCAAGTAAAACATCCTCCTCAACCCTAGCATCATCATCAACAGCCTACAAAAAATCATGTAGAAAACAAATACCTAATCAGCAGAAGTTCACATTGCATAATCAGAGAAGGTCAGCTATCACAACTGACACATAATGGAAGTCCAAATACAGTAAACATAGCAGGTCAGATATCAAACTACTCTAAGATACAAAAGGGAACAAAAGGGCCAGTCATGGAAGTTCAGGTGCTGTAGCACTTGAAGTTCAAGTTCTATAAACAGAGAAGGTCACCAGCAACACTAGTGCTAAAAAGAAACAGTTTACGTCACATGAAATCAATAACGGTCACCTATGACTACAAACAGTAATAACTAAAAGCTAACATTGAACATTAGTGCAAAGAAATATCAAAAGCCAACATAAACAAACCTCTTTGGTATGCTCCACGTGGCCTCCTTCATGACCCGAACGAACATAATCCTGCCTCTGAATCTGTCTCACAACAACACTTGCCTCATCTTCAAAAGGCTTGCAATGATCATCCTGCATTTCCTTGAATAGCCCAATGCTAGTCCGGAGGTGGGAAGTGCTCTGATGAAGCTCTTCAAGAAATCTAGCTTCAATATATAAGACCTCCTTCGAAGACTCAACATCAAATCCGTGTCCGGGAGGAAGAATCCCATCAACGCGACTAAGACGCTCAGAAGTTGAAGGAACACGAGCCAACTCCCCAAAAACAGTTTCAAGAAGACTATCAATCCTAACCAGCGAAACATTGGCAGCTTCAAACAAATTCTCGGAAGAAACGCCACCTGCAGCACTCACACGGGCAGAAGAACCTCCTGGATCTACAGGGGGACACCGGTATTAACATCCCGAGAGAATTCAAATCTTGCGGAAGTTCCACTCCCTAGGCCGACAAAATGAGGCATAGTTAGAACAGGACGTTCAATAACCCTAAAGAACACAACCTCAGCCTGTGTCTTCCACTGCATACAAAAACAAAAGTCAACGTGTCAGAAAACAAATGAAGGAACATGGGAACACAAATATACAAGACAATACCAGAAGTTCAAGTTAAACTACACAGGAAAGACTAATGCATAGAAACACTCACATGCAGTCTCCCAAACACCCAATTGGCTGGGTCATCATCACCCTTCGTGACCAAGTCAGCCGCAGCAAGCTCAAGAAGCTTGGCCTGATCCATGAAATTGATACAAGGGGTCCTCAAGTCAATATTAGGAGTCTTGCCAATGATAAGGCAGTCCAGATACATAAGAAACGACGCGATGGCACAGCCTATGACAGCTTTTCCTCTGCTAGTACCTTGCTGATACCTAACAACAGCACTCCGAATATCATCAATAACCAACTAGTAGTAGTCCATGTCTGCCATATCCTCAAACACAAGGTTCTCGGCCATTGCTGCCTCCCTGGACACTCGTGTAGATGTTCCAGGGATAACCACCTTCATGAAAACAATAAGGTAAAACACCTGCAGAGCAAGATCATCCTTCATCTCATCCTTCACAAGTTCAGCGAGGATGTTCCGCAAATCCTTTGTCTTGATGTCGTCACTCCTAGCATACCCAAGCTTGCCCTTCAACCTCATAACAACATCATCGAAACCATCATTCGAGGGCCTAGGGGGGTACGATTACCTTGAGGGAACCCAAAGAGATGGTGAATAGCATCACTTGTAATACGTAGAACCTTGTTCGCCTCACCCATGTCCAAATCATGGTTGAAGGGTCAATCCTCGTGTAGATGTTGCCCATCAAAGGACGAGAAATGTTGGAATCAACCTTCAAGTCAAACACACAACCAAAACCAGCCTTGATAACCCTCATCTTGTGCCTATGTTGTAGCATTTTCGCACTCGTCTTGACCTCTCCTAGTGAGCATCGAACCGTCTTGTTAAAACGTTTCGCCTCACCTCCTCCTTGGCCACCTTCTTCAGGCGCTTTGCCTCCTCTCTTCCTCCCCTCAGGCCACTCCACAAGCTGATACTGAAAAAAATACATTGACAAGGAAAAAAAGCAGAACAATGAGACACACAAGCTTCACAAAAAATCCACTAATGCCTACATACGCACTACATCTCAGAAGTCCAACTATGTCTACATAGGCAGTACAACCATGTATGACCACAAGTTAACATGCTTTCAAATTGTTGGAAATTTACAAAGCAGAAGTTCAACCATGTATACCAAGGCAGTAATCAAACATGTATCTCAGAAGTCCAACTATGTCTACATAGGCAGTACAACCATTGTATGACCACAAGTTAACATGCTTTCAAAAATGTTGGAAATTTAAAAAGCAAAAGTTCAACCAGGTACACTAAGGCAGTAATCAAACATGTATACCGACAAGTTAAGCTAATTTCTTCAAGTATATACCCAGAAGTCCAACTATGTACACAAAGGCAGTAATACCATAAAAGCAAAGCACATTGGCTAATTTATTCGTCTATATGGAGCAGAAGGTTAGCTATGTATGCCAAGGCAGTGCTAAAAACACAAAAACTACAACAATAGCGACAAATGCTCTAAAAACAGGAAACATGAGACATTCATACCTGATTAGCGGCAGCATCATCATCGTCGTCGTCCTCATCATCAACATTGAAATCAACATCATCCTTGTCCTCTGGATTAACACGAGAATGCTTCTTAACACCCTTGTTGACCTTTGCAGGTGGAACCTTGCGCTTCACACCGCATTTCTTCCCCTTACTAGATTCACCAGCACCAAGCGGAGAAGGTGTAGGCGCGGTAGTGGCAAGCACACAAGGACTACGGCGTAGCGTACCACCAAGGCCTAGCCCTTCATCTTCAACAACTTCTACAGGCCTTGAAACACGTGGGCTCCTCCGAGGAGTAACTTCACCAACTACTAGCTTCCTCGCAGCGGTCTTCTTGATTTTCTTCTTAACAGGGACATCCGTGCCATCACTGCCACACGACACGTCTTCCTCAATAGTGAGCTCAGCCGCATGAACAGATCTAGGAACATCAGAACCTTTCTCAAGGCGGGCCACCCTCTTCTTGTCAAAATCTTGTTGCTTCTTCCTCTTATGTTGGTCCTCCAGGAGAAGCTGAAGAGGCACATCCTCGGGTTGCGTCACAGGTTCAGTGCCATCAACAGACTGCAACTGCGTCTCTGACATCTAAAGAGAGCACAAAGCACCCGGAACGGAATCACAACCTTTGACTGACGGAGTCCCCTCCTCAGCAGCAGCAGGGGTTTCTGATAAACCCAACTCAGATAAAACATCATTGATGGTGTTCATAGCTTTCTCCTCTGTGGACACATCTGCAAAGAACACAAAAAAACGAAGCAAAAAATAAAAAAAGTTAGGAACAAAAACAAAAACAACTGGTATGAACAAGCTAAAAAACAACATGGCTCGAGACTTTAAAATGAAAAGAAAGGGGGTTTCACATACTAGGTGAAGCAAGAGCTGCAGAAGCAAGATCCTCGAGGCTTGAAAAATTCTCAAGGCTCGAAGCAACCTCGGCAATCACAGTCAAAGGGATCATGGGTGATTTAGCCGCATCAGATATTGGAGCATCAGTATTAACCTCTGAAGCTCCATCTTGATCGCAGTCATTTTTTCAGAACTATTCAACTCATCACCAACTACAAAAAATGCAAGTAAAAAGGCAACTGAGTTCTAATGTGCAATCCTACACCAAAGGGACTTCTACTTTGACAACAATGTCCAATACCCAGAAATTCAATAATACCTAACAAAGTAGTAAACACAACAAACAAACTAAAATCTACAAACTAAATATAAAAACAATCTACACCAGAGGGGCTACTACATATAACATGAATGTCTAGAGTTCAACGATATATAACAAAGCAGTAAAACAAAATGTCCATAACAGAAGTTCAACCAAATTTCATTATAAACAAACAATAATTAAAACCAGAAGTTCAACTATGTGACCCAAGCAAGTAGCACATAAAAAAGATGTAGCATGATCACAAATAGTATTTCATAGGCAAACTAAATATCAGTACCATCAACATCATAACAAAAAAAGATATACACTAAAAATATGAAACATTAGGGAAGTCCAACAACACTTGGTGACATAGTTTCACCTGCAAATCATCAACTAAAAAGTAAGCAACACTCTACTAACTCAAACTATTGGTAAAAAGCATACACATAACCTTTCCTAGAAGTTCACACTATTAAGAATGGCAGTCCAACAGGAATACTAAGTGAAGATATGGGCAGACACATATAAGAATAATGCTATTTAAAATACAAGATACAACTACATTAAGATACCTGGAGAAGGCTTTGAAGCCATGACAACACAACTGCCTTGATGAATGCAACTCCAAACACTAGAACAACCTACTAAAAACAGGGGATTGATAGCATATAGTTAGCAAGTACATAATCATACAACAAAATACAAAAAGAAACTGAATCAAACCCTAGGATGAAACAACCAAAACATACCAACAAGTATAAAAAGATGAACAGTAGCACATCTAGGCAAGCACAAACAAAAAAGAATCCATAAAATATCTAGCATGTGAGAGACACAATACGTAATTCAAAATCAAGAACACTAAAACAATTAGATACATCAGATCCAACATCACACCACACCCTCTCTTACATGCATCTAATGCTGAAATCAAAGAAAGGGGAAATGAAATCCACACAAGCCCACAGGGACAAATAGCACACACAAGCATCACATAGACAAATCTGACCACGGGGGAATGCAATCCACCCACCACACACACACAAGAACCCTACCTAATCTACCACCAAACCATCAGAATAAGGGGGTAGGAGGCAGACGAGAGAGCACACAGGAGGCAGACTCGACAGATCTGGCAAAACTAGAAGCAAGCATTAGGGTGGGGCAGCACTTGTACCTCTCTAGATGACCCCCGCACGCACGAATCCGCGGCGGTTCTTCAACTCCCCACGACGCCACATGCACCTTGCAACCGCGCATGCAGTTGCCGCCCTCGCTTTGGAGCAGGAGAGAGCAGGCTGGGCGAGGGAGAGCGGGGCGTGGGGGAGAAATAGGAGCGGGGGTGTGCGCCGGTTACCCCACTCACGAGGTCAGGGGACAGGGGCGGAGAAATCGGGAGGAGTTGCAGGCGACGAAGGCAGCGGAGCAACGGAGAGGGGGGAGAGAGCGAGCGACAGGGGGAGAGGGGTTTTCTGATAGGTGGTGGAGAGGGAGATGGTCAATTAATGCCTATCTGTCGTGGGACTTGCAACACAGGAGAAATTATAGTTTTACCCCCACCCCAACAGCTAAAAAAGTAAATACGTCTATAGATAAATGAATGCACCATTTGAATGCATCTATTATAATGAGATAAGATCACACAACAACACTGTTGATATCCTTAAAACCAAAAATAGATGGCAAATACACTACCAAAGGAAGAAAAATACATACATAAATATGCACCTAAAAAAACGAGAGAAAGAAGTTCAAAAAATAAAGAACATAAGTTCAAGTACTCTAATAAAAGAAGTAAAGGCATAATAATAAAATAAACCCTAAGGAACAAAAAGAAGAAGTTCAAGTACAAAAACATATGAAGTTCATATCTAACTAAAACACGCACCCTAAACCCTAAAAACCCTAAGATAGATAGTGGGGTCACAGATGTGGCGGACTCGCCTCCGCATGCGACGATGCGGCACGCTGATACGTCTCCAACGTATCTATAATTTTTGATTGTTCCATGCTATTATATTATCAACCTTGGATGTCCTATATGCATTTATATGCTATTTTATATTATTTTTGGGACTAACCTATTAACCTAGAGCCCAGTGCCAGCTTCTGTTTTTTCCTTGTTTTAGAGTATCGCAGAAAAGGAAAATCAAACGGAGTCCAATTGACCTGAAACTTCATGGAACTTATTTTTGGACTAAAAGAAGCCCACGGAGTACCGGAGTTGGACCAGGAGGGTCCCGGGCTGCCCACGAGGGTGGGGGCGCGCCCACCCTCCTGGGTGTGCCCCTGCCTCGTGGACAGCCCGGAGGTCCACCGACGTACTTCTTCCTCCCATATATACCCATATACCCTAAAAACTTCGGGGAGCACAATAGATCGGGAGTTCCGCTGCCAGAAGCCTTCGTAGCGACCGAAAGCCAATCTAGACCCGTTTCGGCACCCTGCCGGAGGGGGAATCCCTCTCCGGTGGCCATCTTTATCATCCCGGCGCTCTCCATGATGAAGAGGGAGTAGTTCTCCCTCGGGGCTGAGGTTATGTACCAGTAGCTATGTGTTTGATCTCTCTCTATATCTCTCTCGTGTTCTTGAGGTGGTACAATCTTGATGTATCACGAGCTTTATTATAGTTGGATCTTATGATGTTTGTCCCCCTCTACTCTCTTGTAATGGATTGAGTTTTCCCTTTGAAGTTATCTTGTCAGATTGAGTCTTTAAGGATTTGAGAACACTTGATGTATGTCTTGCATGGGATAGCCATGGTGACAATGGGGTATTCTATTGATCCACTTGATGTATGTTTTGGTGATCAACTTGCGGGTTCCGCCCATGAACCTATGCATAGGGGTTGGCACGCGTTTTCGTCTTGACTCTCTGGTAGAAACTTTGGGGCACTCTTTGAAGTACTTTGTGTTGGTTTGAATAGATGAATCTGAGATTGTGTGATGCATATCATATAATCATACCCACAGATACTTGAGGTGACATTGGAGTATCTAGGTGACATTAGGATTTTGGTTGATTTGTGTCTTAAGGTGTTATTTTACTATGAACTCTAGGGCTGTTTGTGACACTTATAGGAATAGCCCAATGGATTGATCGGAAAGAATAACTTTGAGGTGGTTTCGTACCCTACCATAAACTCTTTGTTTGTTCTCCGCTATTAGTGAATTTGGAGTGACTCTTTGTTGCATGTTGAGGGATAGTTATGTGATCCAATTATGTTATTATTGTTGAGAGAACTTGCACTAGTGAAAGTATGAACCCTTGGCCTTGTCTCAACGCATTGCAATACCGTTTACGCTCACTTTTATCATTAGTTACCTTTCTGTTTTTATATACTCAGATCACAAAAACCTTTATCTATCATCCATATTGCACTTGTATCACCATCTCTTCGCCGAACTAGTGCACCTATACAATTTACCATTGTATTGGGTGTGTTGGGGACACAAGAGACTCTTTGTTGTTGCAGGGTTGCTTGAGAGAGACCATCTTCATCCTACGCCTCCTACGGATTGATAAACCTTAGGTCATCCACTTGAGGGAAATTTGATACTCTCCTACAAACCTTTGCACTTGGAGGCCCAACAAGGTCTACAAGAAGAAGGTTGTGTAGTAGACATCAAGCTCTTTTCTGGCGCCGTTGCCGGGGAGGTTAGCGCTTGAAGGTATATCTTTAGATCTTGCAATCGAATCTTTTTGTTTCTTGTTTTATCACTAGTTTAGTTTATAAAAGAAATTGCAAAAAATATGGAATTGAGTTTGCCTCATACGCTTCATCTTTTTAATATCTTTCGTGAGTATGATGGAAAGGAAAATTGTGCCAAAGTGTTAGAAGAAGAACGCATTAGAATGTTTGGCACTAAATATTTGAATGACGAGCATGATTGCAATGTTGTTAGTATGAACTCCTTGAATATCCATAGTACTAATGATGATTGCACTGGTTATGATGAAAATGTCTCCTATAAACATGTCAATTTTTGTGGAGTGCATTGGGTTTGCAAGTACACACAAAATAGGGAAGATAGATACTGAAGGAGGCATAAGCATTTAGAAACAAAATTGTTGCAAGAAAGGCTAGAAGTTTGTGCTAAAAATTTAAATTTTCTTAGCCGTACTTGTGAACTTTGCAATGAACATGATCATTTCAATACCCAATGCAAATTGTTTCATGATCGCATCGTGTCCAAAAATTGTGATGACTTAATTTCCCTTGCACATCATAATGAACTTAGTTTTCTCTTGGGTTATGAAGAAATGAAACGTATAACTAAGGTTATTCCAGAATTTGCCCTTGATAGAGTTCTTCATTTTGATCTAGAGGATTTATATGTATTGTGCGGTGAATTGTATTGAAAATCCTTATATTGCCAATTACATAAAGAAAAGAAAACAAATAGAAGATGAAGAGAATACTAATGAAAGGGAAGAGACTTCCCAATATCCTCCTATTATTTCTTATGATGAATCAAGTAACGAGGAGGAGCCTTCTATTCAACCAATCTCATTAATAAGGAGCTCCAAAAAGAGGATTGAACCCACACATGATGTGGTGAAGACGAAGAAAAGAAAAAGTAAGAGAGGTAAAAAGTCTCTCCCAAATAATGTTGCTCCTATTATTGTTGTGCCTAATGAAAATGAATCAAAAATAATTGTGGAAGATGACACACTTGATGATGATCTCGTTATGCCTATTGCTTATTGTGATGATTATGATTGGGAAGATACTGATACTTCCTATGATCTTGAAAATCTGTTTGGCACTTGATTGGAAGAATATCATAATTGTTATACTATTGGTGCTATCCATATTATTGACGATGAGAGTGATTATGCGTATGATATGAAAAGGCCCAAGGTTGGGGATGCTATGTTTGAAGAAGATGATGTTTTTGAGAATATATTTGCTGAAATAAATGTTTGTCCCAAGCTTGGGGATGTTATGTCTATTGAAGATGATATTTTTAGCCCCTCAAGTTTTGATATGCAAATTTATGATGATGATAGCATGACTCCTACTTATGATAATTATGAAAGTGCATTTGGAGAGGTCATGACTTTATTTAGTGATCATTCCACTATCTTGGAAGAGGTTTCAATCGATTATGATGAGAACAAAGTTGCTACTTATGATAATTATTGTGATGATACATATGCTATAAAAGTAGTGATGATTATATTTATAAAACTTGTCATGATTATGATTACCCTTTTTCTGAACATTACTCCTTTAATGTGGAAACAATTTATAGTATTCGAGTCTCTTATGATACTCCCACTATTCCGAATGAGAAGAATTTTGCTTCTGTGGAGAGTAATAAAATTTCTATGCTTGTAGATCATGAAAAGAATGCTTTATGTGGTAGTTATATTTTTGAATTCATTCATGACGCTACTGAAAATTATTATGAGGGAGGAATATATGCTTGTAGGAATTGCAATAATATCAAGTTTCCTCTCTATGTGCTTAAAGTTTTGAAGTTATGCTTGTTTTGCCTTCCTATGCAAGTTGATTCTTGTTCCCACAAGTTGTTTGCTCACAAAAATCCCTATTCATAGGAAGTGGGTTAGACTTAAATGTGCTAGTCATATTCTTCATGATGTTATATTTATGTTACAATTCTTATCTTTTATTTGAGCATCGTTGAAATCATCATGCCTAGCTAGGGGCGTTAAATGATAGCGCTTGTTGGGAGGCAACCCAATTTTAATTTTGTTCCTTGCTTTTTGCTCCTGTTTAGTAATAAATAATTTATCTAGCCTCTGTTTTGGTTGTGTTTTTCGTGTTTAATTAGTGTTTGTGCCAAGTAGAACCGTTGGGAAGACTTGGGAAAAGTCTTTTTGATCTTGCTGTAAAAAACAGAAACTTTAGCGCTCACAAGATTAGCTGACATTTTTTATTGGAGAGTGCTATTTAGTTAATTATTTTTTCAGATGATTAATAGATAAATTTCTCACGTCCAGCAATTTATTTGAGAATTTTATGAGTTCCAGAAGTATACGTTTGATCCATATTACTAGAGACTGTTCTGTTTTTGACATATTCTATTTTTCATGTGTTGTTTACTTATTTTGATGAATCTATAGCTAGTAAAAGAGTTTATAAACCATAGAGAAGTTGTAATACAGTAGGTTTAACACCAATATAAATAAATAATGAGTTCATTACAGTACCTTGAAGTGGTGTTTTGTTTTCTTTCGCTAACGGAGCTTACGAGTTTTCTGTTAAGTTTTGTGTTGTGAAGTTTTCAAGTTTTGGGTAAAGATTCGATGGACTATGGAATAAGGAGTGGCAAGAGCCTGAGCTTGGGGATGCCCAAGGCACCCCAAGGTAATATTCAAGGACAACCAAAAGCCTAAGCTTGGGGATGTCCCGGAAGGCATCCCCTCTTTCGTCTTTGCTCATCGGTAACTTTACTTGGAGCTATATTTTTATTCACCACATGATATGTGTTTTGCTTGGAGCGTCATTTTATTTTCTTTAGTTTTGCTTGATGTTTGAATAAAATACCAAGATCTGAAATTCTTAAATGTTAGAGAGTCTTCACATAGTTGCATAATTATTCGACTACTCATTGATCTTCACTTATATCTTTCAGAGTAGTTTGTCATTTGCTCTAGTACTTCACTTATATGTTTTTAGAGAACGGTGGTGGTTTTGTTTTATAGAAACTATTATTCTATCATGCTTCACTTCTATTATTTTGAGAGTCTTAAACATCATGGTAATTTGCTTAAATAATCCTAATATGCTAGGTATTCAAGACTAGTAAAAAACTTCCTTATGAGTGTGTTGAATACTAAAAGAAGTTTGATGCTTGATGATTGTTTTGAGACATGGAGGTAGTGATATAAATGTTGTGCTAGTTGAGTAGTTGTGAATTTGAGAAATACTTGTGTTGGAGTTTGCAAGTCCCGTAGCATGCACGTATGGTAAACGTTATGTAACAAATTTGAAACATGAGGTGTTATTTGATTGTCTTCCATATGAGTGGCGGTCGGGGACGAGCGATGGTCTTTTCCTACCAATCTATCCCCCTAGGAGCATGCGCATAATGCTTGGTTTTTGATGACTTGTAGATTTTTGCAATAAGTATGTGAGTTCTTTATGACTAATGTTGAGTCCATGGATTATACGCACTCTCACCCTTCCATGATTGCTAGCCTCTTCGGTACCGTGCATTGCCCTTTCTCACCTTGAGAGTCGGTGCAAACTTCGCCGGTGCATCCAAACCCCGTGATATGATACACTCTATCACACATAAACCTCCTTATATCTTCCTCAAAACAGCCACCATACCTACCTATTATGGCATTTCCATAGCCATTCCGAGATATATTGCCATGCAACTTTCCACCATTCCGTTTATTATGACACACATCATCATTGTCATATTGCTTTGCATGATCATGTAGTTGACATAGTATTTTTGGCAAAGCCACCGTTCATAATTTTTCATACATGTCACACTTGATTCATCGCAATACCGGTACACAGCCGGAGGCATTCATATAGAGTCATATCTTGTTCTAAGTATCGAGTTGTAATTCTTGTGTTGTAAGTAAATAAAAGTGTGATGATCATCATTATTAGAGCATTGTCCCAGTGAGGAAAGGATGATGGAGACTATGATTCCCCCACAAGTCGGGATTAGACTCCGGACAAAAAAAAGGAAAGGCCAAAAAAGGAGAAAAAAAGAGAAGGCCCAAAAAACAAAAAAAATATGAGAGAAAAAAGAGAAGGGACAATGTTACTATCCTTTTACCACACTTGTGCTTCAAAGTAGCACCAAGATCTTCATGATAGAGAGTCTCTTATGTTGTCACTTTCATATACTAGTGGGAAATTTTCATTATAGAACTTGGCTTGTATATTCCAACAATGGGCCTCCTCAAGTGCCCTAGGTCTTCGTGAGCAAGCAAGTTGGATGCACACCCACTTAGTTCTTTTGTTGAGCTTTCATACATTTATAGCTCTAGTGCATCCGTTGCATGATAATCCCTACTCCTTGCATTGACATCAATCGATGGGCATCTCCATAGCACATTGATTAGCCTTGTTGATGTGAGACTTTCTCCCTTTTTGTCTTCTCCACATAACCCCCTCATTATATTCTATTCCACCCATAGTGCTGTATCCATGGCTCATGCTCATGTATTGCATGAAGATTAAAAAAGTTTGAGAGTATTAAAGTATGAAACAATTGCTTGGCTTGTCATCGGGGTTGTGCATGATGAGAGCATTCTTGTGTGACGAAATTGGAGCATGACTAAACTATATGATTTTGTAGGGATGAACTTTCTTTGGCCATGTTATTTTGAGAGGACATAATTGCTTAGTTAGTATGCTTGAAGTATTATTATTTTTATGTCAATATTAAACTTTTGTCTTGAATCTTATGGATCTGAATATTCTTGCCACAATAAACAGAACTACATGGATAAATATATTAGGTAGCATTCCACATCAAAAATTCTGTTTTTATCATTTACCTACTCGAGGACGAGCAGGAATTAAGCTTGGGGATGCTGATGCGTCTCCAACGTATCTATAATTATTGATAGTTCCATGCTATTATATTATCAACCTTGGATGTTTTATATGCATTTATATGCTATTTTATATGATTTTTGGGACTAACCTATTAACCTAGAGCCCAGTGCTAGTTTCTGTTTTCCCCTTGTTTTAGAGTATCACAAAAAAGGAAAATCAAACGGAGTCCAATTGATCTGAAACTTCACGGAACTTATGTTTGGACCAGAAGAAGCCCACGGAGTACCGGAGTTGGATCAGGAGAGTTCCAGGCTACCCACGAGGGTGGGGGGTGCGCCCACCCCCTGGGCGCACCCCCTGCCTCGTGGACAGCCCGGAGGTCAACCGACGTACTTCTTCCTCCCATATATACCCATATACCCTAAAAACTTCGGGGAGCACAATAGATCGGGAGTTCCGTCGCTAGAAGCCTCTGTAGCCACCGAAAGCCAATGTAGACCCATTCTGGCACCCTGCCGGAGGGGGAATCCCTCTTTGGTGGCCATCTTCATCATCCCGGCGCTCTCCATGACGAGGATGGAGTAGTTCTCCCTCGGGGCTGAGGGTATGTACCAGTAGCTATGTGTTTGATCTCTCTCTCTCTCTCATGTTCTTGAGGTGGTACGATCTTGATGTATCGCGAGCTTTGCTATTATAGTTGGATCTTATGATGTTTCTCCCCCTCTACTCTCTTGTAATGGATTGAGTTTTCCCTTTGAAGTTATCTTATCGGATTGGGTCTTTAAGGATTTGAGAACACTTGATGTATGTCTTGCGAGGGATACCCATGGTGACAATGGGGTATTCTATTGATCCACTTGATGTATGTTTTGGTGATCAACTTGCGGGTTCCGCCCATGAACCTATGCATAGGGGTTGGCACACGTTTTCGTCTTGACTCTCTGGTAGAAACTTTGGGGCACTCTTTGAAGTACTTTGTGTTGGTTTGAATAGATGAATCTGAGATTGTTTGATGCATACCGTATAATCATACCCACGGATACTTGAGGTGACTTTGGAGTATCTAGGTGACATTGGGGTTTTGGTTGATTTGTGTCTTAAGGTGTTATTTTACTACGAACTCTAGGGCTGTTTGTGACACTTTTAGGAATAGCCCTATGGATTGATCGGAAAGAATAACTTTGAGGTGGTTTCGTATCCTACCATAATCTCTTCGTTTGTTCTCCGCTATTAGTGACTTTGGAGTGACTCTTTGTTGCATGTTGAGGAATAGTTATGTGATCCAATTATGTTATTATTGTAGAGAGAACTTGCACTAGTGAAAGTATGAACCCTAGGCCTTGTTTCAAAGCATCACAATACCGTTTACGCTCACTTTTATCATTAGTTACCTTGCTGTTTTTATATTTTCAGATTACAAAAACCTTTATCTATAATCCATATTGCACTTGTATCACCATCTCTTCGCCGAACTAGTGCACCTATACAATTTACCATTGTATTAGGTGTGTTGGGGACACAAGAGACTCTTTTGTTGTTGCAGGGTTGCTTCAGAGAGACCATCTTCATCCTACGCCTCCTACGGATTGATAAACCTTAGGTCATCCACTTGAGGGAATTTTGCTACTGTCCTACAAACCTCTGCACTTGGAGGCCCAACAACGTCAACAAGAAGAAGGTTGTGTAGTAGACATCAAGCTCTTTTCTGGCGCTGTTGCCGGGGAGATTAGCACTTGAAGGTATATCTTTAGTTCTTGCAACCGAATCTTTTTATTTCTTGTTTTATCACTAGTTTAGTTTATAAAAGAAAACTACAAAAAATATGGAATTGAGTTTGCCTCATACACTTCATCTTTTTAATATCTTTCGTGAGTATGATGGAAAGGAAAATCGTGCCAAAGTGTTAGAAGAAGAATGCATTAGAATGTTTGGCACTAAATATTTGAATGATGAGCATGATTACAATTAATGATGGCAATGGGTCGGGTTTGGGTTGGGTTGAACAATATCAAATCAATATCCATATCCATGAAGACACTCTTTGCCCGCCCATGAAAAAAATCCACGGGTGAAAAATTGTGTCCATGTCCAAACCCGATGGATATCCATACCCACTGGATATCCATTGGGTCCTCTCAAGATATACAAATAAGACATAAGACAATGTTAACATAAGATCTTCCATTCTTCACCTCGTGGCAAGCTGGACTTTACTTATTGTAAACATCAACTTATGGTAAATCAACGTCCACTAACAACCTAATATCATTTTGTATTTTTCTAAAATATGAGAATGATGAGTCATTTAACTAGGAGATAAAAATTAAGGGAAGGGGCACTGGAGTATGTTAGTGGGGATTGAATGTTAACTAATGAAAGTTAAAGTGGGGATTGTGCAATTTCCTTTTGCATGCTTTACATAACAAAGTTTAAAATTGTAGTGGGACATGTGACTATGGGGTAGGGATAGCAGATTTTCGCCCATTAATTCATACTATTGAGTTGGGTTTGGGTATATCCACGGGTACAAGATTATATCCATGCCCTACCCGCGAGCAATCGGGTCGGGTTTGGGCACCGCCCATGGGCACAAAAGCATATCCAAACCCTATCCATTCGGGCCGGTTATCCATGGGTATCCATGTCCATGGGTAAAATTGCCATCCTTAATTGCAATGTTGTTACTATGAACTCCTTGAATATCCATAGTACTAATGATGATTGCACTAGTTATGATGAAAATGTCTCCTATAAACATGTCAATTTTTGTGGACTGCATTGGGTTTGCAAGTACACACCAAATAGGGAAGATAGATATTGCAAGAGGCATAAGCATTTAGAAACGAAATTGTTGCAAGAAAGGCTAGAAGTTTGTGCTGAAAATTTAAATTTTCTTAGCCGTACTTGTGAACTTTGCAATGAACATGATCATTTGAGTACCCAATGCAAATTGTTTCATGATCATATCGTGTCCAAAAATTGTGATGACTTAATTTCCCTTGCATCATAATGAACTTAGTTTGCTCTTGGGTTATGAAGAAATGAAACGTATAACTAAGGTTATTCCAGAATTTGCCCTTGATAGAGTTCTTCATTTTGATCTAGAGGAAATTTATATGTATTGTGCGGTGAATTGTATTGAAAATCCTTATATTGCCAATTACATAAAGAAAAGAAAACAAATAGAAGATGAAGAGAATACTAATGAAAGGGAAGAGACTTCCCAATATCCTCCTATTATTTCTTATGATGAATCAGGTAACGAGGAGGAGCCTTCTATTCAACCAATCTCATTAATAAGGAGCTCCAAAAAGAGGATTGAACCCACACATGATGTGGTGAAGAAGAAGAAAAGAGAAGGTAAGAGAGGTAAAAAGTCTCTCCCAAATAATGTTGCTCCTATTATTGTTGTGCCTAATTTAAATGAATCAAAAATAATCGTGGAAGATGACACACTTGATGATGATCTCGTTATGCCTATTGCTTGTTGTGATGATTATGATTGGGAAGATAATGATACTTCTTATTATCTTGAAAATCTGTTTGGCACTTGCTTGGAAGAATATCATAATTGCTATATTATTGGTGCTATCCATACTATTAATGATGAGAGTGATTATGCTTATGACATGAAAAGGCCCAAGCTTGGGGATGCTATGTTTGAAGAAGATGATGTTTTTGAGAATATATTTGCTGAAATTAATGTTTGTCCCAAGCTTAGGGATGCTATGTCTAATGAAGATGATATTTTTAGCCTCTCAAGTTTTGACATGAAAATTTATGATGATGATAGCATGACTCCTACTTATGATAATTATGGAAGTGGATTTGGAGAGGTCATGACTTCATTTAGTGATGATTCCACTATCTTGGAAGAGGTTTTAATCGATTATGATGAGAAAAAAGTTGCTACTTATGATAATTATTGTGATGATACATATGCTATAAACAATAGTCATGATCATATTTATAAAACTTGTCATGATTATGATTACCCTTTTTCTGAACATTACTCCTTTAATGTGGAAACAATTTATAGTATTCGAGTCTCTTATGATACTCCCACTATTCCGAATGAGAAGAATTTTGCTTCTATGGAGAGCAATAAAATTTCTATGCTTGTAGATCATGAAAATAATGCTTTATGTGGTAGTTATATTGTTGAATTCATTCATGATTCTACTTAAAATTATTATGAGGGAGGAATATATGCTTGTAGGAATTGCAATAATATCAAGTTTCCTCTCTATGTGCTTAAATTTTTGAACTTATGCTTGTTTTGCCTTCCTATGCAAGTTGATTCTTGTCCCCACAAGTTGTTTTCTCACAAAATCCCTATTAATAGGAAGTGGGATAGACTTAAATGTTCTAGTCATATTCTTCATGATGCTCTCTTTTGTTACAATTCTTATCTTTTATTTGAGCATCATTGAAATCATCATGCCTAGCTAGGGGCGTTAAATGATAGCGCTTGTTGGGAGGCAACCCAATTTTAATTTTGTTCCTTGCTTTTTGCTCCTGTTTAGTAATAAATAATTTATCTAGACTCTGTGTTTGGTTGTGTTTTTCGTGTTTAATTAGTGTTTGTGCCAAGTAGAACCGTTGGGAAGACTTGGGGAAAGTCTATTTGATCTTGCTGTAAAAAACAGAAACTTTAGCGCTCACGAGATTAGCTGACATTTTTTATTGGAGAGTTCTATTTAGTTAATGATTTTTTCAGATGATTAATAGATAAATTTATCACGTCCAGCAATTTATTTGATAATTTTATGAGTTCCAGAAGTATACGTTGGATCCAGATTACTACAGACTGTTCTGTTTTTGACATATTCTGTTTTTCATGTGTTGTTTACTTATTTTGATGAATCTATGGCTAGTGAAAGAGTTTATAAACCATAGAGAAGTTGGAATACAGTATGTTTAACACCAATATAAATAAAGAATGAGTTCATTACAATACCTTGAAGTGTTGTTTTGTTTTCTTTCGCTAACGGAGCTTACGAGTTTTCTGTTAAGTTTTGTGTTGTGAAGTTTTCAAGTTTTGGGTAAAGATTCGATGGACTATGGAATAAGGAGTGGAAAGAGCCTAAGCTTAGGGATGCCCAAGGAACCACAAGGTAATATTCAAGGACAACCAAAAGCCTAAGCTTGGGGATTCCCCGGAAGGCATCCCCTCTTCCGTCTTCGTTCATCGGTAACTTTACTTGGAACTATATTTTTATTCACCACATGATATGTGTTTTTCTTGGAGCGTCATTTTATTTTCTTTAGTTTTGCTTGATGTTTAAATAAAATACCAAGATCTTAAATTCTTAAATGTTAGAGAGTCTTCACATAGTTGCATAATTATTCGACTACTCATTGATCTTCACTTATATCTTTCGGAGTAGTTTGTCATTTGCTCTAGTATTTTACTTATATGTTTTTAGAGCACGGTGGTGGTTTTGTTTTATAGAAACTATTATTCTCTCATGCTTCACTTAGATTATTTTGAGAGTCTTAAACAACATGGTAATTTTCTTAAATAATCCTAATATGCTAGGTATTCAAGACTTGTAAAAAACTTTCTTATGAGTGTGTTGAATACTAAGAGAAGTTTGATGCTTGATGATTGTTTTGAGACATGGAGGTAGTGATATCAATGTTGTGCTAGTTGAGTAGTTGTGAATTTGAGAAATACTTGTGTTGAATTTTGCAAGTCCCGTAGCATGCACGTATGGTAAACATTATGTAACAAATTTGAAACATGAGGTGTTATTTGATTGTATTCCTTATGAGTGGCGGGCAGGGACGAGCGATGGTCTTTTCCTACCAATCTATCCCCCTAGGAGCATGTGCGTAATGCTTGGTTTTTGATGACTTGTGGATTTTTGCAATAAGTATGTGAGTTCTTTATGACTAATGTTGAGTCTATGGATTATACACACTCTCACCCTTCCATCATTGCTAGCCTCTTCGGTACCATGCATTGCCCTTTCTCACCTTGAGAGTCGGTGCAAACTTTGCCGGTGCATCCAAACCCCGTGATATGATACGCTCTATCACACATAAACCTCCTTATATCTTCCTCAAAACAGCCACCATACCTACCTATTATGGCATTTCCATAGCCATTCCGATATATATTGCCATTCAACTTTCCACCGTTCCGTTTATTATGACACACATCATCATTGTCATATTGCTTTGCATGATCATGTAGTTGACATCGTATTTATGGCAAAGCCACCATTCATTATTTTTCATACATGTCACACTTGATTCATCGCAATCCCGATACACCACCGGAGGCATTCATATAGAGTCATATCTTGTTCTAAGTATCGAGTTGTAATTCTTGAGTTTTAAGTAAATAAAAGTGTGATGATCATCATTATTAGAGCATTGTTCCAGTGAGGAAAGGATGATGGAGACTATGATTCCCCCACAACTCGGGATGAGACTCCGGACGAAAAAAAGGAAAGGCCAAAAAAGGAGAAAAAAAGAGAAGGCCTAAAAACAAAGAAAATATGAGAGAAAAAGAGAGAAGGGACAATGTTACTATCCTTTTACCACACTTGTGCTTCAAAGTAGCACCAAGATCTTCATGATAGAGAGTTTCTTATGTTGTCACTTTCATATACTAGTGGGAAATTTTCATTATAGAACTTGGCTTGTATATTCCAACAATGGGCCTCCTCAAGTGCCCTAGGTCTTCGTGAGCAAGCAAGTTGGATGCACACCCACTTAGTTCTTTTGTTGAGCTTTCATACATTTATAGCTCTATTGCATCCGTTGCATGACAATCCCTACTCCTTGCATTGACATCAATCGATGGGCATCTCCATAGCTCATTGATTAGCCTCGTTGATGTGAGACTTTCTCCCTTTTTATCTTCTCCACATAACCCCCTCATTATATTCTATTCCACCCACAGTGCTATATCCATGGCTCACGCTCATGTATTGCGTGAAGATTGAAAAAGTTTGAGATTACTAAAGTATGAAACAATTGTTGGGCTTGTCATCGGGGCTGTGCATGATGAGAGCATTCTTGTTTGACGAAAATGGAGCATGACTAAACTATATGATTTTGTAGGGATGAACTTTCTTTGGCCATGTTATTTTGAGAGGACATAATTGCTTAGTTAGTATGCTTGAAGTATTATTATTTTTATGTCAATATTAAAAAAATTTCTTGAATCTTATGGATCTGAATATTCTTGCCACAATAAAGAGAACTACATGGATAAATATGTTAGGTAGCATTCCACATCAAAAATTCTATTTTTATCATTTACCTACTCGAGGACGAGCTGGAATTAAGCTTGGGGATGCTGATACGTCTCCAACATATCTATAATTTTTTATTGTTCCATGCTATTATATTATCAACCTCGGATGTCTTATATGCATTTATATGCTATTTTATATGATTTTTGGGACTAACCTATTAACCTAGAGCCGAGTGTCAATTTCTGTTTTTTTCCTTGTTTTAGAGTATCGCAGAAAAGGAAAATCAAACGGAGTCCAATTGACTTGAAACTTCACGGAACTTATTTTTGGAATAGAAGAATCCCACGGAGTACCGGACTTGGACCAGGAGAGTCCCGGTCTGCCCATGAGGGTGGGGGCGTGCCCACCCCCTGGGCGCGCCCCCTGCCTCATGGACAACCCGGAGGTCCACCGACGTACTTCTTCCTCCCATATATACCCATATACCTTAAAAACTTCGGGGAGCACAATAGATCGGGAGTTCCGCCGCCAGAAGCCTCCAGAGCCACCGAAAGCCAATATAGACCCGTTCCGGCACCCTGTTGGAGGGGGAATCCCTCTCCCGTTGCCATCTTCATCATCCCGGCACTCTCCATGACGAGGAGGGAGTAGTTCTCCCTCGGGGCTGAGGGTATGTACCAGTAGCTATGTGTTTGATCTCTCTCTCTCTCTCTCTCTCGTGTTCTTGAGGTTGTACGATCTTGATGTATCGCGAGCTTTGCTATTATAGTTGGATCTTATGATGTTTCTGCCCCTCTACTCTCTTGTAACGGATTGAGTTTTCCCTTTGAAGTTATCTTATCGGATTGAGTCTTTGAGGATTTGAGAACACTTGATGTATGTCTTGCCGTGCTTTTCTGTGGTGACAATGGGATATCACGTGATCCACTTGATGTATGTTTTGGTAATCAACTTGCGGGTTTCGCCCATGAACCTATGCATAGGGGTTGGCACACGTTTTCGTCTTGACTCTTTGGTAGAAACTTTGGGGCACTCTCTGAAGTACTTTGTGTTGGTTTGAATAGATGAATCTGAGATTGTGTGATGCATATCTGTAACATCCCAAAATTCTAAATTTTGGAATGTTATAATAAATAGATAGATTTGATTGATTGTTTGATTGATTGGGTGAAGTGAGTGAAATTCAAAACTTTTGGAAGTTAAATGAGAGGGAATAAAAGGACTTTCCCAAACTTTCATATTTGCTTTCTGATCTCCATGAATTCAAATTCTTTTCAACCCAAAACCCTAGAGAGAAGATGACATGACTTCTTCCATTTAAATAAAAAAGGATGTTTGAAAAATATTTGAATTCCATTGGGAAATATTTTTTTCAATTTAGAAACTTTATGCAACTGAATGATTTTCACGAGAGAAGATAAAATGACTTCTTCAAATTATATGAAATATGAGTTGGGAGTTTCAAAGGATCAAATTCAAAGTCTTTTGAATTTATTTTCAATTTGGAGTTATTTGAGTTTTATTCAAATTATTTTTCTCCAAAAAAATAAAATACATGGAAAATAGGGTAACATAATTCCCTACAATAGAAAATTGGAGAAAAATTAATTTGAAATCATTTTGGTATTTTTAAAATGATTTTTGTTGAATTTTAATAGACCAGTAGCACTGTTTGAATTATTAGAATTTGTGTGTATTTTTTTTACTGCTAGAAAAATGTTCATGTTGTAGAAAATCTTTTTCTTAAAATTTTGATATATTATATGCCTATATATTTTTTTGTTTAGTTTATTTTTATTCGTCTGGAAAATCAAAAAAAATTCTTTCTCTTTTGGACCGAACTGGGCCGCGGCCCAGCCAGCCAGCCCAGCCGGCCCAGCGCGCCCGCACCCGTCCCCGAGCTCCGGCGGGAGTCCGCCGCCCGCACGCCTTCGCCGGCGACACCGTCCCCGCCGCGGACCCGAACATCCGTTATTTATGTTTTTTTTTCTATTAATTTTCGGCCAGGGACTCGTTTGTGAATATTTTATTTACAGATTGGCCCCTATTTTTCAAACGACTATAACTTTTTACTTGTTAGTCCAAATTCAACGAAACCAACGCCCACATCTTCGTTATGATCCCCTCTATCTGGATAAACAACTTAAAAATGTTTTTAAAAATTTTAAAATTTGAATTAGATCATATTTGAATTCAAACTTCGTTTGATCATAACTTGAGTTTCGTAGCTCCGTTTCAGTTGATTCTTTTTGCAAATCGAAGCTCTTGACCTAAACATTCTGATAAGGCCAAATTCACATAATTTTGGTACTGTTAGAAATTGTTTTATGTTGCAAGGGTTATTTGCTTGGTTTTGATGTTTTCCGAATTGTTTTCTTCGTTCTTTCTGATCTTTTGAGTGATTGCTTATGTGTGGTTACTATTGCTTGATTACGATAGATTGACCGGAGTGTGACGAGTAGATCTATCAAGAGTTTTGAGTGCGAATCATCTTCATCAACATTGCAGGCACGTTCACACTTTGATCATATACCCTTTCATACCTAGTTTTTATGCATTAGTTTCACCCTCAAACATTGCATGAGTAGGATTGATAACATGTGGGTATTGGGAAGTAGTTGATGAGGTAGGAACCTATTGCCCTGCATTCAAACCTTGGGAGTTACTATTACGTTATGCTTATAGTGCCATGCTATGCTCGTAGACGAGGATTGGGTTTGAGAATATTTCAGGACAGGTGTGAGATTGTTAATTAATGGTTCAACTTAAGGTGGCAACTTTAATACACATCTGGGTGGATTGCTAGGGGCACCCTGGGGATATACCAGTGGACTTGCCCGGACACCTGGGTATATACCAGTGTTGTCCTAGGAGATCCCGGGGATATACCGTGTGATCATACTATGGTCCACCACCCAGGCTCAAAGGGATCATAAGATTATTCATGCTAGAAACTTCCATGTGCAGCCACAAGCTATTATGGGCTCTAGCATAGTTGATTAAGTCGTGTGAACTCTTACAGTGGTAGACTAGCAGATGTAGGGGTTGTAGGTGGTACGGTCTACCCATCGTAAGGTGCAAACGCTTCTGAAAGACTATGTCTCGGTCATCCGTCTTCTCAAACACCATGTAGTGCGAGAAACCAAACGGAGGCGATCGAGTCTTGTGGGGAAAAGTGCGCAAACCTCTGCAGAGTGTACAAACTAATCATGATTAGTCGTGTCCCCGGTTATGGACATCTTGAGTATCTAGTACTTGGATTATCATGTTGATCTCATCACGTTACTTTAAATTAAGTTTGTTGGGTTTAATGATGTTATTTAATTGGGATTGAGAATGCTGTCAACCATTCTCAATTTTCAACAACCACCATGATAGTTAAATAAAATTTATTCCTTTGTAGTAGGGAAAAATTGGATTTACGCAAAAACCTTAAACCGTAGAGCTTTTCCACCAGCCAAATATGCATGTAGTGATAGCCATTGTTCATCATTTCTCTCTATGATGTGAATTCGCCAGTACATTCAATGTACTGACCCTTTGTGGCTGCAACGTCTCATGTTGCAGGATTATCTTACGACGAGTAAGTGATACGTTAGGGTTACGATTTCTACACTCAACTTTGCCGTTGGTGTTGATGGGAATCCACAACCTTGTTACTTCCACTATTTTGGATTGAGGTAATAGTATCTTACGTTACTTATACATGCGATTTACCTCTGTTATAAATCCTTGAGTATTGTGTGTGTCAGCATACCGATCCAGGGATGACACTTAAGCACAGAGACTTGATCCATTCGGGTCGGGTCGCTACAAGATGGTATCAGAGCACATGTTGACTGTAGGACATGACCCTAGAAACTGGCAAGCCCATAGCAAAGATTTTTCTCTACAACTTTCCCTTTCAAAAAGATATTTTACCTCTCTTCTCTTCTGAGCTTATTCAAAAATTCCCTTTAGTGAGACCATACCCCTTTCCCTTTTGACCACACGAAGATTCGACTGATGAGATCACTCCAAGAAGTACGAGATATCGGACAACTAAGGCCACTTCGGAATGAAGAGTATTTTCCGTGCATCTGAATAATGGAAACTACAATGGTTGAAGGCCGAAGACAAGTAGAATTTGAAGGCTCTGAAGAATTCCTAGATTTGTATGACCTAGGAAGGCTACCCTTATGGAACTTGGCAGACTATGGAAGTTGTCAATACCCGAGATCAAGGTGTATTGGAGAAAGACTGAAACAAGGAGCATGAGAACTCAAAGTTTTGTCAAAGAAAACCCTAAGGCAGGAGATATCAACTATGGAATGATAGCTCATGGGAAAGACAAGAGCAGAAACACGGTTATCCATGATGTCATCACCCGCTGATGCTATTGTCACCGTGCTGAGTTAAGGATGCTTTCTTCAGAATGGATTTGATGGAAGAAGGCTGATGGAGCATCTATCAGCAAGAGGTGAAGTTTTAACCTTAGCTAAGTGTATCACCAGGATCTGGAGTGTTACATCAAGAAGTTAAGATGGACCTACAAGAAGCAGTATTTTGACAAGGAAGTATTTCATGAGGAACTCAGGACCTTGAAGATGAGAGTAGCCAAGCTGGAGGAGAAAAACCTCGAGAAACCGGAGATTCATCAGGAACTAGACCATGGTTCATGCCAAGGATGTTGAAACCTAGAAGATTGAAATGCAACTCCGGAGTATTAAAGAATGTCATGAGAGACTTCACGTCAATAGAGATGATCTGGTAAAAGAACTTGGGAGAGACAAGCATGATCGGAAGAAGCCATTGGAGGCATGAACAAGGCTTGAAGAGTTTGGAGACGTTGAAGATTTATTGACCTTAGAAGACCAAACCCCTGTTATATACCTACATTAGATGCGACAATTGTGAGCTATCATTTGTTTGATGTTTTTCGACAGCCACAACAAAAATCTGTCTTTTCAAAACTGTTGTTTGCATTGTGTGTATCCCTCTCTATCTCTCTTATCTCACCCCAAACCCATGGACCCAATAGAGGATGAATGGAGATGAGCTTGTATTTTTTGGACCGATGAGTCAGTTGGAGACAGATCGATGGATTCAGAACATGGAGGATCACATGGAGAATAACCCTATAGTCGAAAAGGATATGACCCAGCATGCCCTTCAGTGCTTTGAAAGAGGTGCTGCTACTTGGTGGAGGATGTACCAAACCATCAATGGATGGCAAGGAGTAACCACTTGGAAAGAATTTAAGTTGACTCTACCAAAGTCTCGGCTTGTGTCCCAGAAGTTGAAGCCTTATGGAAAGGATATGAAGAAACCTTGTGCATGCAAGATTTGTGGAGAAATAGGACACACCCATAAAGAACACAAGGATGAATGCCCTAATTGTGAAGGAACTCACCCAGTTGAAGAATGCCGAACTAGGCAGATTACTTGTTTCTTGTGTGAAGGGACTACCCACTATCCTGCTCAGTGTCACATTTACCCCCTGGTACAACGAACCATCCAGCAGAAGAAAGAAGTAATGAAAGGAGCCCTCATGGAAATTTTAGAAGAAACTGTGATGAAGGAAGAGGTGGAGGACACACCTAAAGAGGACCAGAGTAAACCCTGCACCAAGTCATGCTATTCATGTGGAGAAGAAGGACACATCTCCCAGAATTGTATGAATGGGGATCTAGTAGAATTCCTGATGGAGGAAGTAGAGTATGACCCACAAGAAATAGAATCCATGATTGGAACGGAAAAGTCCAGGAAGAGAAACCGATTGGATTCCAGGAAGGACCTAAGTCATATCACCTGTTACAGGTGCAAGGAGTCAGGGCACTACCTCAACAATTGCCCAAAAAGGAAACCTTGATACTTGTCAGAAGTAATACGTTTTAGTTGTAATGGAGCAGGGCACTTTGCCAGAGAATGCCCCAAGGAGAAGGAAACTTGTGCTAGATAGTTGAGTTTGCAACAAAAGAAATGGAGTAGTAGAAGTGAGAACATTTTCTTTTATATTGAGGTGTTGAGTTGAGACATGTAATGGAAAAGCGAGAGATTGTAATCACTTGAGAATGAATAAAGTTAGCATCATTGGTACTGATATTGATTTTATGAGTTGTTACTCTATGAAGAAGAACTTTGGCCATTCTGAGGATATGAGAAATATGATCTATGGAAGATTTGTGCATTTTAAGGGTGGTAGTACCCTGTAAGAACCGTTGACCCCTGGAAAATATAAGGATACTCCACTGAGTGGATTTCGGACAAAATGAATACGAGTTTTGTCTCGATATGTGTGATACCCCAAGAGTATGTGGGATGAAGTTGGAGACCGTCAGTTGTTTGGACCAAATGTGATCAAAGGAGTCAGAAGAGAATGTTAAGTTGATTCGAGATAGACTAAAGTTAGCTTAGTCCAGGCAGAGGAGATATGCAGACTTAAAAACGCAAGGAGGTAGTCTATGAAATGTGAGACAGAGCATGTCTTCGTGAGACCCCTCTGCGAGGAGTTAAACGATTTGGAGTTAAGGGACAGTTAGCCCCGAGATTTGTAGGACCATACCGAGTTTTGGAGCATATGGGAGAAGGGGCCAACAAGTTGGAGTCACCCGAAGGACTGTCAGGAGTTCAAGATGTGCTTCATGTTTCCTAGTTGAAGAAGTGTCATGCATATCATATAATCATACCCACAGATACTTGAGGTGACATTGGAGTATCTAGGTGACATTAGGGTTTTGGTTGATTTGTGTCTTAAGGTGTTATTTTACTACGAACTCTAGGGCTGTTTGTGACACTTATAGGAATAGCCCAATGGATTGATCGGAAAGAATAACTTTGAGGTGGTTTCGTACCCTACCATAGTCTCTTCGTTTATTCTCCGCTATTAGTGACTTTGGAGTGACTCTTTGTTGCATGTTGAGGGATAGTTATGTGATCCAATTATGTTATTATTGTTGAGAGAACTTGCACTAGTGAAAGTATGAACCCTAGGCCTTGTTTCAACGCATTGCAATACCGTTTATGCTCACTTTTATCATTAGTTACCTTGCTGTTTTTATATTTTCATATTACAAAAACCTTTATCTATCATCCATATTGCACTTGTATCACCATCTCTTTGCTGAACTAGTGCACCTATACATTTTACCATTGTATTGGGTGTGTTGGGGACACAAGAGACTCTTTGTTGTTGCAGGGTTGCTTGAGAGAGACCATCTTCATCCTATGCCTCCTACGGATTGATAAATCTTAGGTCATCCACTTGAGGGAAATTTGCTACTGTCCTACAAATCTATGCACTTGGAGGCCCAACAACGTCTACAATAAGAAGGTTGTGTAGTAGACATCACACACCGCGTCGCCGCATGCTCCGGCTCATTCCTGTCTCGGCCTCACAGGGGGAGGGGAGGGGTCCCGACCCCCCTCCCCCTGCCCAGATTCGCGCTACCGCATTGCTGCGTGCTAGGATTTGACAGGATGCAATGCGGTTATTCTGTTTCCACCCCAACGCAAGCACTCTAAACCCTAAAAACTCTAAGATAGATAGTGGGGTCACGGATGTGCCGGACTCGCCTCCGCATGCGACAACGTGGCACACCACGTCGTCGCCTGCTCCGGCTCATTCCTGTCTCGGCCTCGCAGGGGGAGGGGGGACCCCCCTCCCTCCTGCTCGGCCTCGCACTACCGCATTGTTGCACGCTAGGATTGACAGGACGCAATGTGGTTATTCTGTTTCCACCCCCACCGCAAGCACCCTAAACCCTAAAAACCCTAAGATAGATAGTGGGGTCACAGATGTGACGGACTCGCCTCTGCATGCCATGACGCGGCACACCGCGTCGTCGCCTGCTCTGGCTCATTCCCGTCTCGGCCTCGCAGGTCCCCCTGCTCGGCCTCGCGCTACCGCATTTGTCAATACGCGCAATGCCGATTTCAATGTCTACAAAATATTTAAATCCAAAAATAACAACCTCAAATTAACATGTTAAAAACGATTATCACACTGAAGTTCAGGATAGTTATTCAGTGAAGAACAACAACTATTATAAGTACAAAAACATACTAGAAAAAATAAAAAATACGCATATCCGTCGCCCAATTCCATGGCTGTTCATGGGGCTAAGTAAAAAAATATCCAAACCAATGCAAAGAATGAAAAGTAAACATAAAAAAGAAAGAAATACAAAGGACTTGCTTTATTACTTTGCAAAGAAGGAAAAGCAAAAGTTCACGTATGAACAACATAGAAGTCCAGCCTCTACAACGACCCTTAGATGATCTGGAAAAAGTGCATGCATACTTGGGCTAATCACATGCTTGCTCACGAGACAAAAGTATAAAAAGAACATTTGAAGAATTAAAATTACAAAGGAAACCAAACAAAGAAAATATAGAGCACCATGCACCTTCGCCTTCCAAATATGGAATGCAATCTGGAAAACCAGAAGTTCAACCATTAATAAAAAAAGAGAAGTCCAGAACCTACCAAAGATAGTGGATGATCAAAAAACTATACCAAAACATAGACTAAAGGGAAAAGAGGATGCATGTGCCTCTGGTCCAGCTCCACACTTACACGCTAACTACAAAAAAATTGCAGAAGAAATCTAGTAAGGGTTTTTGATACAAAGGACTTGCTGCATTATCTTGCAACAAAAGAAAAGAAGAAGTTCAAGTATGACCACGCAGAAGTCCAGCACAGAAACCCGGACAGACCCACATGATCCACCTGATCCTCCCCCGATCCCGATCCCGAGCCGCCCCAGCCCCGATAGGATCCAACGAAGGAAAAGAAGAAGTTCAAGTATGACAACGCAGAAGTCCAGCTTGTACAATGACCATTAGATGATCTAGAAATAATGAACAAACGAATTCGTCCGAAGCATAAAATCATCTACACAAGATTGCAACACATTCGCACCCCCTTGCAAATGATATGGCAACTACCTTTCGACAACTAAAATGACCAAAGGGCAAATTTCAAAACCGCAAAATTAACCTGTGCAAAAACCCATGGGAGTGCCAACATCAAATCGCTAGAAATCAAACTGTAAGAACCCTCCCAATTAAAATTGACGGCCTAGTAAGCCTTGAATTTCACTAAAGTATGCAAATCAGGCAGCAAACTTTAAGGAAAAACGAGAAATAAACAGAAGCGCGGGTTGCATCTCAGGCGGATGAAGAACATGGGTGATTTCAAATTTGTTTGAAATAAACAAGAATTTGTGCTCCAAACTCGCACCAAAACCTAATCCCCATCGTTCCAGAGCTTCGACAACATCCACAGCATGCATTAAAGTTGTAACAGACACAAGTTCATCACGACCCCGAGAGCAAATCCGCCAACGTGCTAGAATACAAATCAAAACAAGCATTTAGATTCTAAAAACGTGTCCACATTACACTTACATCACATAGAACACGAATGATCATAAAAATCGCGAGAAAAGCCACGGTTGCGAAGATAACCAGAAGGTTAGCTTTGTACAGAGGGAAGTTCAGGTGCGTTACTCAGGTAGTCCAGATTGTGATCAGAATATTATTCTGATCCCGTGATCAGAATAGTGTTTATATACACACACACACACACACACATACATAGGACTAAGCTATTCTGTTTTGCGTAACAGAATATTATTCTGTTTCGCTACTTGAACGGATGGTTTCAGGTGACCGTACTGACAATTTTCATCACGTCGAACTGATCCTCCTCGATTTTTTTCGTTGGAACATGGCGTGTAATATATCATTGGAAAGCTCTTGACATCTAGATTACAATAATATAGAACTTTTTTGCAAAATCATCTTGGTTTTGAAAAGATGGCTCTTTCAAAACTGCTCTTAAACCATGATGATTTTGCAAAGAAGTTCTATATTATTGTAATCTAGATGTCAAGAGCTTTCCAATGATATATTACACGCCATGTTTTGACGAAAAAAAATCAAGGAGGACCAGTTCGACGCCTCGATTTTCATCAGTACAGCCGCCTGAAACCGTCAGTTCAAGTAGTAAAACAGAATAATATTCTGTTACACAAAACAAAATAGCCTGGATGTATATATATATATGCTTAGTGTGTAGTAATGTGATATGGTTAATTAGTGTAGAATGTGATGAATATGCTCTTAATTAGCTAGTGTGTAGTAATGTGACATGCTCATTTACCATACTAGAAGACACCCCGCACGTTGCAGCGGGAATTTGTAGCAATAACTATAGTGCTTATGAAAATTCATAAGCAAAAGCAATATGTAGAAGTAATTATCAAGAAATATTAGGTTCATGATCTTAATACAAACTTTTTGGAGCGCAAAATTCATGTTGAACTATATTATATTTACTAACCTCGAGCAGGACAAAACATAATATAGCTTCTCATTTTAGCAAGTAGAACCTACCTAAGAGCAATAGCGTGCATGGTTCAGAAGTGTAGTAATGCAAGACTGTTCGATAATGCGAGAAACTTCTGCAAATAATGTGTTCATTTTTCATCTAAGGACCTAATGTTGCGATTTGTTAATTTGACAATTAATTCCTGAACAAAAAATTACAGTTATATTGCATTGATTTCCATGGCATAAAATACATCACATATGAACACGATGAGCAAAATGGTAAGAAAACTAACCCTTTAAATGAAGCATGAGATATGGTTTCAAATTTTGTATTATGGTTGCATACAACAAAATTAATAGTATTCAGTTAGCCACCCCCAAGGTGCCGAACAAAGTGTTCAAGAATAAGATTAGATCAACTTGAAATCTTGATCTGGCAGAACTTCAGAAGGAACTCCATAAATGGCTCGTCTAATCTGACTACAACATTGTAGATCATATGAAATATGGCTTGATTATTCACAAAAAATGTCTTGATTATGTAACATACATGGGTAAATATCAAGTAGATTAGACGGATTGTGACTACTAAGCTATCATGTGGGTACTATTGTAGCAGGAAAGTACATACTCACATGAATAGAAACTTGCTCTGTGTGAATGCAAGAAGCTTTCTGTATTTTTATCCATTAATTGAATTGATGCAAAGCAGCAAGCTCTGTGTAAAGGCCAGAAGTTAGATTGTGACTTGTGAATCATTCTTGCATACATAAATCTGTACATGTATTTCACAGAAACTTGAAAGATAATGGATGATCCAAAAATGGAGGGGGATGACACATCTGGAAAGAGATGTGGATCCATGGAATTTAGGAGTGCATGGAGCACAAGTACAGGCCAGGGGAAAGGAGTGTATTACCATATACCTCCGATTTTCACGGGCATGCGATTTGGCATCTCCAACATCCCAATCGCTCATGGCGGCCGCGCCGGCTGGAGGGCCTGCTGGAGCGGCTAGAGGTCACTCCTGCGCGCTGCATCGCCATGGGTCCCCGCGGGGCTGGGAACCGCCTAGGGTCACGTCAACAGGACGCCCGTTAGCCACTAGATGTCTTTCTGCTCTCTCTCCTATGCTCGTCCCGTGGCGCTAGGAGTCGCCAGTAGCGCTCCACCAGCATCGTCGGAGGAGCGTAGTCGTGGGGAAGCAACGGTCATGCAGCGGGGAACCATGATGGCGGATGCGCCGTTCATGGGCTCCCCATCTACTCACTCGTCTGTCTTGGCGGCGGCACCGACCAGCGAGAGAAGGGGCTCTCCTTGCAAACCTCCACAGCAGCTAGACTATGCTCTAGTTCGTCACCATCGGGAAAGCCAAAGAGAGCTGGATTGTCGTGCTGGACCACATCGTGGGGTGTCGGATGGTCCTCACCAATAGCACCCGTGTCAGCTGCGAGCGGCAGTACGGACATCCCGGGATGATGCAGCCATGGCCTGTTGGCTGCGAGCGAGAGCACGGACGGAACGGGATGATGTAGCGGCAGCGGCGATGATCTGCCTCTTGGTGGCTTGTGACTTCATTCGGTGGGCATAGCATTCCACAACTGGCATATCGGAGGAGGTAGCGATGAACTCTTTGCAACCGTTGGTGATCTCGACACGATGTGGTCAACATGGTTAATAAACAACAACCATCGGAAGAGGGATGTAAGTGGAGAGGCTGATAGTAGGGACCCACACAAGCAAGTGCCTCCTTATTACGTGAAAAAATGATTGCTCCTGCTGACAGCTGGGACCCACCGGTTGTATCTTCCCATTGAAGGAAGTGCCTCCTTGTTATGCAAAAAAACTATTCCTCCTGATGACAGCTGGGACCTAGAAGATTTGGTGGTTGACTTGTGGGCCTACTAAGCTCATGCGTACATAGGGCTTTGTCGACTTAAACAACAAATGATTCTAGTAGTTAGACCGATGGATGTTAATCCAACAGCCGTGCCGCTTCTTCAACCTCTGATCTCGCTCCTGTCTCCCGTGGGTGGCAGTGCTCCCGCGCACCCGACCCAGTCAAGTTTCCCACTCCTCTCCATCTGCAACTACACTATGGCGTCTTCCCCATCTCCGGGTCGTTCCAATCTGGGGCCTCGCCGTCTTCCACTGGCCTTGGTGCGCTCGGCACAGTGTGGTCAATGTGGTCAACAAGAGAAAGTTATCGGAAGATGACTATACGTGGAGAGGCTGGTAGTGGGGACGCACCATGCCCATGGACGCATGCATGCAACTGCATCCTTTTTACCCTAAAAATACTGTTTTCTCGCCCTGACAGCTGGGACCCACCAGCTACATCTTCGCACGCAAGGAACTGCGTCCTTATTACGGGAAAAAATGATTCCTCCCTTAACGGCTGGGACCCATCAGCTATATCTTCGCACGCAAGGAAGTGCCTCCTTATCCTCCCTGACAGTTGGGACTCACCTGTCGAACCGTACGTAGGGTTGTATCTAGTAGCGAACGTGTATGTACATACTGGTCGATCGGTCTCTTTGCAAGGATGAACCATGGCCGAGCAAGGAGCAACACATGTGACATAGCAGTTGAGGCTGTCCTGTATAAATCACGTACACGTACGTACAACCATGCTGCTAGAAAGTAAAGATGGATACATACGTACATACGGGCGGGGTCCCGAATGCGTATAGCAACATCATCCTGTTCATGGGAAGCCAACTGGCTGGGTCGCAATGGAGGAAACATCATCGTGTTCATCGGGAGGCAACCGACTGGGTCAGAATACGTCGTGTTCATCGGGAGCCAATCCAGCTTGGACGGAACAGCTGGAACGAGGTCTGGCGTACTGTAGAACGGAGGAAACGGCCTTCTGTTCAATCGCGTACGGTCGAAATGGGGTCCTATTCATCGGGAAGGGATTGGCATACTGCAAAAGGGAGGAAACGAACCTGTGTTCGAATGCCTACTGTCGAAACATGGTCCGGTTCATTGGGATGGTTGTGGCGTACCGTAAAACGGAGGAAACGAACTTTTGTTGGAGCGCCTACAATCGAAATGGGGTCCTGTTCATCCACCATCTACTACCTCACTCCAGCCTCGACGGGCTACTGTTCATCCACAGGCTATTGTTCATCCAACCTCCACCAACTACTGTTCATAGAGCCTCCACATGGTCCTGTTCATCCACCCCCAACCGGCTGGGGTGCGGCGGCCTCCTTAGGGTCCTGTTCATCCAACAGCAACGACCTACTACCACGGGGTCCTTGTCGGTGTCAAAACCGCCGGATCTCGGGTAGGGGGTCCCAAACTGTGCGTCTAAGGCGGATGGTAACAGGAGACAAGGGACACGATGTTTACCTAGGTTCGGGCCCTCTTGAAGGAGGTAATACCCTACGTCCTGCTTGATTGTTCTTGATGATATGAGTATTACAAGAGTTGATCTACCACGAGATCGTAGAGGCTAAACCCTAGAAGCTAGCCTATGGTATGATTGTTTGTTGTCCTACGGACTAAACCCTCCGGTTTATATAGACACCGGAGGGGCTAGGGTTACACTGAGTCGGTTACAAGGGAGGAGATCTACATATCTGTATTGCCTAGCTTGCCTTCCATGCCAAGGAGAGTCCCATCCGGACACGGGACGAAGTCTTCAATCTTGTATCTTCATAGTCCAATAGTCCGGCCAAAGGATATAGTTCGGCTGTCCGGAGACCCCCTAATCCAGGACTCCCTCAGTATCCCCTGAACCAGGCATCAATGACGATGAGTCCGACGCGCAGTATTGTCTTCGGCATTGCAAGGCGGGTTCATCATCCGAATACTCCATGGAAGATTTTGAACACAAGGATAGTGTCCGGCTCTGCAAAACATGTTGCACATACCACCGTAGAGAGAATAATATTTCCACAAATCTACTCTGCTGATACGTTTTGACAACATGACATCACGCCCTAGCCCGGTCATTATTCGAACATTTTTTCTCAACTAGCACCGCAAATATCGCGAGGCGGTTTTCTTGACACGTCTTGTCAAAGTAGAGATCGTGTTCCCCTTATTACGGGATTCTCATCAATACGGACGTGGGTAACCCAACCACGCCATCAATTATGGCGCTTGGGGAATAACCGATTTTACCATGCAAGTGGGGAAGCGCATCGCCTCCTCCACCCTTATAAAGGGACAAAGATTCACTCTTTTCACCCACGCCTTCTTCCTCCTTGCTTACCCATTCCCGCACACTCGAGCTCTAGCGCCCAAGCCCACGTTCTTCTTCTCAAACCACTCCAAGCATGTCCGGAGCAGGAGGCAAGTGGATGGTCTCCTACGTCATAGAGGAGAACATCAAAAAGTTACGGGAAGCCGGATATCTGGCTGCGGATATCGCGCACCGGCTGCCAGATGCGGGGCAGATCATCCCAAAGCCCGAACCCCATGAGAGGGTAGTTTTTCTTACCCACTTTTCCGCGGACTGCGATTTCCTCTCCACCCGTTTGTCTGCGGGCTCATGTTCTACTACGGGCTGTATTTTCATGATCTGGCCCCTAATTTCATCCTCAACCTCTTGGCGTTTATCGTCGTGTGTGAGGCCTTCCTTCGCATCAAGCCCCATTTCGGCCTGTGGCTGAGGACCTTCAATGTCAAACCGAAGGTGGTGGTCGGCCAACAAGCGGAGTGCGGAGGCACCATGGTGGGCAAGATGCCTAATGTCACCTGGCTTGAAGGCTCCCATGTGGAGACCATAAAGGGGTGCCAATCGGGGTGGTTCTACATCACCGAGCCGCGTGACACCAACTGGGTGGCGGCACCCGAATTCCGATCCGGAATCCCCACACGGCTCACCTCCTGGAAAGAGAAGGGCCTGTCCTGGGGTTCCTCGGTAGAGCTGACCGGACTCCAGACCTGCATCAAGAACATGATGAACAAGAAAATTAAGCTCGTCAACATGGTCCAGGTCATGCTCTTCCGCCGGGTTCTCCCGTGTCAACAACGAGTATTCAACTTGTGGGAGTTCGACCCGGCCAAGCACCATACGCTGCGAGAGCTCTATGGCACGACGCACGAGGACGTCTGGAGGGTGCTGTTCAAGGGCGCCGAGGTACCTCCTTCCCTCACCGAGGTCCGCGGACTCAGCGCAAAGCGCCGTGCCAATCCGGTAAGTTTTTATATTTCACAGGGTATCCATTTGCCCTAGTTTAATCATGTGTGGGATCTAAGCCTTCCATGCCTTTAACAAGACTGGGTGAAGGCAGCGGAGCAGATCGATTGCCCTGCCCCCCTGCTGGAAGATCATGCAGATGCTCTCCTGACGGAAATGCTAGTTCCGGCACCTTACGAGGTGCCGGTGAAGAAGGCCAAGAAGAAGGCCGCGGGGACCCAAAAGGGTCTCCGGCGCAAGGTTGTATCGAACTCATCGTCCGATAACTCCGACGCACCCTCCTACCACAAAAACGAGGAGGAGGAAGAGGAAAGTTCTCCCCCCAGCCGGGGGAGACAAGAAAAGGAAGGTCGACCCAACCGAGGAGGCCAAAGGGTCCAAGAAGGGCAGGACCCTCCCTCCGGACTGCTCCACGACGGCCGCCCACAACGGCGACGAGTGGCTACCTAGGGTGAAGCCCCTGGCGAAGTCGTAAGTATCCGAACACCATAGTAATTCGTGGTATGTTTTACTGCACTGCTTCTCCTTATGCCAAACATGATTATGCAGTCCGTCCCGAGCTCATCTCGACATATCTTCATTGAGCGGTTCGTTGGACTCGTCGGATATGAACATCGATTCTCTTCCGACCGCCTCCATCCATTGCCCTACGGACAATGTCGAGGTGTTGTCTCAACAGGCACCGGGCCAAAGGGGAGGCAGTCCTGGGGGCGCCTCGAGGCGACCTTCCAGACCCTGGGCGCAAAGGGAGCCGGACTCCCATGGGCTATAGGTCTGGCCCCCAGCCGAACACTGCACCAGAATCTTCGGTGGTTCCGGACTCCGGTGGGTGACCCCCTGTTAAGGGTGGCAAGCCGCCCGCGCCAGTGTCCTCTATCTATCTAGAGGTACCGGACAACTTGCTGGAAGCGCTTCGCGGCGCTTCCATCGACGAAGAGCACCGTACTATCATGAGTGCGGTGATCGAGAAAGTTCAGTCCGCCAAAAACAGACTGACTGAAGCTTGCGCCAGCCTCCTAACAGACTTTGAGGTAAGCAATCAAAATATAAGAAAATATTACAGCATAGATAGTAGCCCCTGATGCTTTGTTTGGCGTTCGAGTAGAAATGCCGAATAGAGGATCAAATGATGACTCGGGAGTCTAATCAGAATATATCTATGTGTATGTGCAGGCTTCGATGCTGGCCGCTGCCGCACGTACTGCGGAGGTCTCTGCACTGAAGCATGACCTGGAGCGGTCCGAGAACGAGCTTGGCCTTACCAAGAGGCAGCTCGAGGAGAGCAAAGGTAAGCAATACCTTGTCTATATAAAATAAAAGAAGTTCGGGTGTAAAGTAATAGGATCATCATGAATTTTCCAGGGGCCACGACCTAAGTGGGGACCCTGAAGAAGGCGCTATCCGAGGCTGAAGACAAAGCGGCCAAGGAGCTCATTGAGCGGGAGAAACAAGAAGCCCGAGTGGGCGAGGTGCAGCAAGAGCTCGAGGCTCTCGCCAAGAAACATGAGTCCTTGGAGCTTGACTCTAAGACGCGAGAGTCTGAGCTTCAGAAGGCGCTCGAAAGCGCCTGGAACGCCAAGGCTGAAGCCCACAAGGCCCTCCAGGAGATTGATGCAGTGAAGAAGATAGCAGCGGGTAAGGCATTCATTATGCAAAGCAAGCATGTGAAGGAAACTTTCCTGTTTCTAACCCGAGTTTGGAGCTCTCCAGGAGCGTTTGTAGATCTTCCCCGCAGTGTACTGGATGCCGCGGAGTTTTACCGAGCTGAGGACGGGAGCTCGACGGAGAAGTCGTTCTGGTCTCAGTATACTGGGACCGAACACCCTGTGCCCTTGAGCGACCAGCTGAAGCAGTTGGTTGAGCTTCACAAGGCGGCCGAACAAGCCATGAGGGGCCTTATAGTCTGGATGTGGCCTGGCGAGCCCCTGTCCGGCAGCTACTCGGTCTGGTGAGGCGGCTCGTCGACGCCTGCCCATAGCTTGAAGTCATAAAGCGGTCCGTCTGCATCGAGGGTGCGCGCAGGGCTTGATATGTCTCCAACGTATCTACTGTTCCAAACACTTTTGCCCTTGTTTTGGACTCTAACTTGCATGATTTGAATGGAACTAACCCGGACTGACGCTGTTTTCAGCACAATTACCATGGTGTTATTTATGTGCAGGAGCAAACGTTCTCGGAATGACCTGAAACTTCACAGAGCCACATTTCAAAAAATAAGAAAAATACCTGTCAAAGATGAAGGCCAGGGGGCCCACCACCTTGCCACGAGGGTGGGGGCGCGCCCCCTACCTCATGGGCCCCCTGTTACCTCTCCGACTCCAACTCCACCTCCATATATTGAGTTTCGATGAGAAAAAACCAGAGAGAAGAAATCATCATGTTTTACGATACAGAGCCACCGCCAAGCCTTAAAACCTCTCAGGAGGGCTGATCTGGAGTCTGTTCGGGGCTCCGGAGAGGGGAATCCGTCGCCATCGTCATCATCAACCATCCTCCATCACCAATTTCATGATGCTCACCGCTGTGCGTGAGTTATTCCATCATAGGCTTGCTGGACGGTGATGGGTTGGATGGGATCTATCATGTAATTGAGTTAGTTTTGTTAGGGTTTGATCCCTAGTATCCATTATGTTCCGAGATTGATGTTGCTATGACTTTGCTATGCTTAATGCTTGTCACTAGGGCCCGAGTGCCATGATTTCAGATCTGAACCTATTATGTTTTCATCAATATATGAGTGTTCTTGATCCTATCTTGCAAGTCTATAGTCACCTATTATGTGTTATGATCCGTTAACCCCGAAGTGACAATAATAGGGATACTTACCGGTGATGACCGTAGTTTGAGGAGTTCATGTATTCACTATGTGTTAATGCTTTGTTCCGGTTCTCTATTAAATGGAGGCCTTAATATCCCTTAGTTTCCGTAAGGACCCCGCTGCCACGGGAGGGTAGGACAAAAGATGTCATGCAAGTTCTTTTCCATAAGCATGTATGACTATGTTTGGAATACATGCCTACATTATATCAATGAACTGGAGCTAGTTCTGTGTCACCCTAGGTTATGACTGTTACATGATGAACCGCATCCGGCATAATTCTCCATCACTGATCCATTGCCTATGAGCTTTCCATATATTGTTCTTCGCTTATTTACTTTCTCATTGCTATTGCTATCATCACTACAAAATACCAAAAACATTACTTTTACTACTGTTACCTTTTGCTACCGTTATCACTACTATCATATTACTTTGCTACTAAACACTTTGCTGCAGATATTAAGTTTCCAGGTTTGGTTGAATTGACAACTCAGCTGCAATAGTTGAGAGTATTCTTTGGCTCCCCTTGTGTCGAATCAATAAATTTGGGTTGAATATTTTACCCTTGAAAACTGTTGTGATCCCCTATACTTGGGGTTATCAAGACTATTTTCTGGCGCCGTTGCCGGGGAGCATAGCTCTATTCTTTGAGTCACTTGGGATATATATCTGCTTATCATTATGAAGAACTTAAGATATCCAAAAACCAAGATCTATCCCTCAACTATGAGGGGAGGTAAGGAACTGTCATCTGGCTCTGCACTTGATTCACCTTCTGTTATGAGTAAGTTTGCGACACCTACACCTACTTCTGCTATTCGTTCTGATATGTCGCATGTTATTGATGATGCCACTTCTGCTATGCATGATACTTATGATGAAACTACCTCTATGCCTGATACTACTATGCCACTTAGTATTTTCTTGATGAACAACTTGCTAGGGCTAGAGAGATTGAAAATATTGAATCTGATGATACTAATGAAAGTGATGATGAAGAATCACTTGTTATTCCTAAGGGTTATGTTTTTGATCAAGAAGCTTCTTTCGCTATTTTACCTTGTGAAAATAGAAATGAACTTAAAAGGTCATTAGCTAAATTGAGTAAGCAATCTCTAAGTGCTAGAATGAAACCTAACCCTGCTTTTGCTACTTCACCTATCTGTGTTACTGATAACGATTATGAATTCTCTGTTGATCCTGATATAATTACTTTGGTTGAATCTGATCCTTTTCATGGTTATGAATCTGAAACTGTTGTGGCACATCTTACTAAATTAAATTATATAGCTACCCTGTTTATTAAAGATGAGAGAACTCGCTACTTTTACATCCTTAAAATATTTCCGTTCTCATTAAAGGGTGATGCTAAGATATGGTTTAATTCTCTTGAACCTGGTTGTGTGCGTAGTCCCCAGGATATGATTTATTACTTCTCTGCCAAATATTTCCCTGCTCATAAGAAACAAGCTGCTTTAAGCGATATATATATATATATATATATATATAATTTTGTGCAAATTGAAGAAGAGAGTCTCCCACAAGCTTGAGGGAGGCTTCTCCAATTACTTAATGCTTTGCCTGATCATCCTCTTAAGAAAAATGAAATACTTGATATCTTCTATAATGGACTAACCGATGCCTCCAGATATTACCAGGATAGTTGTGCTGGTTCTGTTTTTAGGGAAAGAACACCGGATGAAGCTGAAATTCTATTGAACAATATGTTGACAAATGAAAATAATCGGATATCTCCAGAGCCAATTCCTGAGCCTATTCCTAAACCAACTCCGATGAAGAGGGGTATTCTATTTCTCATCCCTGAAGATATGCAAGAGGCAAAGAAATCTATGAAATAAAAAGGTATTAAAGCTGAAGATGTTAAGAATTTACCTCCTATTGAAGAAATACATGGTCTTAATTTACCGCCTGTTGAAGAAACATACAATCCAAATCCATTACCTATTGAAGAAACTCATGGTCTTGATAACCCGACACAGGTAGTAAAGGTAAATTCTCTTTATAGATACGATAAAACTGAAATCCCATTTACTAAGTTTGCTAGCCCATGCTTAGATGAGTTTGATAAATTTATGGCTAAGCAAGAACACTTTAATGCTTATTTTGGTAGACAATTGAAATACAATTCAAATATGCCTGAACACTTGGGTGATTATATGGCTAATGTTAAAGGTGAACTTAAACTTATTAGTAAACATGCTTCTATGGGTACCACTCAAGTAGAATAAGTACTTAAAGCTCAAAATGATTTGCTCAATGAATTGAACAGTAAGAATAATGATTATGCTGTTAGAGTGGCTACTAGAACTGGTAGAATGACTCAGGAACCTTTGTATCCTGAAGGCCACCCTAAGAGAATTGAGCAAGATTCTCAGAGAAATAGTGTAGATGCACCTAGTCCTTCTAATAGGAAGAAAAAGAAAAATGATAAGACTTTGCATGCTTCTAGTAATCCTATTGTTGAAACACCTGAGAATCCAAATGATATTTCTATTTCTAATGATGAAACTCAATCTGGTAATGAACCTGAAACTAGTAATAATGTTAATGATAATGTTCATGATGATGCTCAACCTAGTAATGATAATGATATAGAAATTGAACCTGTTGTTGATCTTGATAACCCACAATCAAAGAATCAACATTATGATAAGAAAGATTTTGTTGCTAGGAAACATGGTACAGAAAGAGAGCCTTGGGTTCAGAAACCCATGCCTTTTCCTCCCAAACCATCCAAGAAGAAGGATGATGAGGATTTTGAGCGCTTTGCTGAAATGATTAGACCTATCTTTTTGCGTATGCGATTAACTGATATGCTTAAAACCAATCCTTATGCTAAGTACATGAAAGATATCATTACTAATAAAAGAAAGATACCGGAAGATGAAATTTCTACCATGCTTGCTAACTATACTTTAAAGGGTGGAATACCAAAGAAACTTGGAGATCCCGGTGTACCAACTATACCATGCTCTATTAAAAGAAACTATGTTAAAACTGGTTTATGTGATCTTGGAGCCGGTGTTAGTGTTATGCCTCTCTCTTTATATCATAGACTTGATTTGAATAAGTTGACACCTACTAAAATATCTTTGCAAATGGCTGATAAATCAACTGCTATACCTGTCGGTATCTGTGAGGATGTGCCTGTTGTAGTTGCAAACGTTACTATTTTAACGGACTTTGTTATTCTTGATATTCCCGAGGACGATAGTATGTCTATTATTCTTGGAAGACCCTTTTTGAATACTGCAGGGGCTGTTATTGATTGCACTAAAGGCAATCTCACTTTTCATGTTAATGGCAATGAGCACGCATTACACTTTCCGAGGAAACAACCTCAAGTTCATAGTATCAACTCTATTGGAAAAATTCCATCGATTATATTTGGAGGTTTTAAATTTCCTCTTCCTACTGTCAAGAAGAAATATGATATTCTTATTATTGGGGATGTGCATATCCCCGTTGAGGTAACATAATGTTATTCGAAATTTCTCCGGTTCCATGTTATTCAGAATGAGTTCGTTAACAAGACTTGATCAACCTTATTAGAGGATTCCTTTTGATGATCATGAGATGGATGAAACTAGAAGACGCAACCTTCTGTACCCCACTTTTACTTTCTGTTATTCATATTAAATAAAATAAAATAAATATTTTTCTGCTTGTTATCTGATTATCCGTGCAATATAAAAATACCTCAAAAATAAAAGTTCTCCAAATGCCCTGAAATTCAAATATGTTTTTTTCTAGAATATTTGAGGATTTATGGAACTGAGAACACACCAGGGGGGTCAACCACCTGCCCATGAGGGTGGAGGGCGCGCCCACCCCTCTAGGGCGCCCCCTGCCTCATGGGCCCACGGTGGCCCTCCTCCACTTATTCTTTCACCCACACACTCCTTCTTCCTCCCACAAACACGAATAACCAGCTCAAACCCGAGTTCTAGCTCATCTTGCTGCCATTTTCGATCTCCTTGCTCAAAGCACCTCTCACAAAACTGTTTGGGGAGATTGTTCCTTGGTATGTGACTCCTCCATTAGTCCAATTAGTTTGTGTTCTAGTGCTTTATTCATTGCAAATTTTTGCTGCTTAGGTGACCCCATTCTTGAGCTTGCATGTCAAATTTATATGGTCAAAAGTAGTTTTGATGCATGATATAGGCCCTAGGCACTTGTAGGAGTAGTTGCTATCAATATTATTGAGTATGGTTTACTTCTATTTTGAAGTTACTAAAAATTTCAGAATTTTTCAGAAAATGATGAGGAGACTATCGAGGGGATCATCGAGCCAAAGCACGAAGGAAAAGGCACCAAAGCCTAAGTATAATTTGCCGCGCACCATGGAGATTCGGGCGTGTGAATGGCCTTCCGATGAATTCTTGAGAGCAGCCGGGATTTATGAAGATTTTCATGAATTGGCTCATAATGCAGGCCTCACCGCTTTCCTCCACAACCAATGCGATCAGTATCTCTTACTCACAAATACCTTTGTGCAAAACTTTCATTTTCATTCTAGGAACTCACCACCTACGTTGGAATTTCATCTATATGATGAGCATAAGGAGATGTCACTTTATGATTTTTGTCGAATTTGTCTAATCGCTTTTAAGGGCAAGACAGAAGAACCACATCATGATGATGTGGAGGGTTTTATTGATACTATCACTGTAGGGGAAACTAGGAAAGTTTCCGATGCACGAATCACTAGCATACATTTTCCTGTTTTATGTTACTTTGCATTATTTGCTAGTCGTTGCTTAATTGGTCACGAAAACTATGGAAACCTTAGTATCCCTGATATTATTATTTTTCTCCAAGGTTTATACAGTGATAACACTTTTAGTATGGGTGGTATTATTGCTAAACGGTTAAGTCTGAACCGTACCAAAAGGGCCCCATCTTTGGAGGCATCTATGCCTACGCCTAGCTGCACATTTTAACATACCTATTAGGCATGCTGAGAAGGAAGAAAAGGTGTTGCCCCATGTTTATCTAGATTATAAAAGTATGGTAGCACATGATTTTATTGTTAAGAATAGGGCAGGAGAGCTTAAATATCAATTGTTCTTTAATAAACATCATCCTGAGATTATTACCCTACCTGCTCCTTCTTTGTTTGATCTATCTTCAGGCACATACGTTGTTTCATTGACGGCTATTCAAGCTTACCGGAACCCTGCACCAGCTGAGGAGCCAGAGCCGGAACCACAATTTGATCCCTCACGACAGTCTAATTACCAGTGGGATCCGGAGATGATTGCCAGCTAGTGGCAATCGGAACCTTCTTCCTCCTCATCGCAGTACGACCCCAACTACTATTATGGATATCCGGCAGGCCAGCCGTGTCCAAAGACCAACTTAGGCCAAAAGCCTAAGCTTGGGGGAGTATGTATTTCCCACCGACATTATATTCATGTTCACACACTCATTGCTAGATGTCGGTGCTCATACTTTTTAATTGTATCATCCATGCTAGTTTATTTTCCTTTTTATGCTTTCTTCTTGTGTGTTTAATAAACCTTAAGAAAAACCAAAAAAAATAGTTGTAGCTTTTAATTAGTTTACTTTCCATGCTTGTAGTAGTAATTAAAAAGAAAACCCAAAAATATTTCCTATTCTTCTTTTGCTTATTGGGAGCTTTCTCGTGTAAATATTTTTATTCCTTTTCTTTTATCTGGGGGTCGATAGGAGAAGAACATAATTAAATTGTTGAAATGGCTCTTATATGTATTATTGTTGATCTGACAAAAGAGCCCATATTGCCTTGTCTTCTCCTGTTTATTGAATGCCTGCAGATTCCAGCTTAGTCCAATGCACGTGCACTATTATTATTATTCACACTATTCGTTCGTGCAAGTGAAAGGCAATTATGACGATATATGATGGACTGACTGAGATGAGAAAAGCTGGTATGAACTCGACCTCTTTTGTTTTTGTAAATATGATTAGTTCATCATTCCTGATTCAGTCTATTATGAATAAACATGTTTGCAATGACAACTAGAGATCATAGTTTCTTATGCCATGCTTGATTAGCTATGAGTTATAATGGTTTACCTTGCGTGCCAACATACTATTGAGATAGCTATGATGTGGTATGATAGGGTGGTATCCTCCTCTGAATGATTTAAGTGACTTGACTTGGCACATGTTCACGCATGTAGTTGAAACAAAATCAACATAGCCTTCATGATATTTATGTTCATGGTGGATTATATCCTACTCATGCTTGCATTTCGTGTTGATTAATTTTAATGCATGTTCATGACTGTTGTTGCTCTCTAGCTGGTCGCTTCCCAGTCTTTTACTAGCCTTTACATGTACTAATCAGGAATACTGCTTGTGCATCCAAATCCCTTAAACCCCAAAGTTATTCCACATGAGTCCACTATACCTACCTATTTATGGTATCTACCTGCCGTTCCAAGTAAATTTGTATGTGCCAAACTCTAAACCTTCAAATAAATATCCTATTTTGTATGCTCGAATAGCTCATGTATCAACTAGGGTTGTCCGTATCTTCCATGTTAGGCGGGTTATTCTCAAGAGGAGTGGACTCCGCTCCTCACTCACAAGATAAATGTCTGGTCACCGGGATGCCCAGTCCCTTGATTTATGCAAACTAAATCAAAATAATTGCAAACAAAACTCCCCCTGGGACTCTTGTTAGTTGGAGGCACTCGTTGTTTCGATCAAGCCATGGATTGATGCTTGTTGGTGGAAGGGGGAGTATAAACTTTACCATTCTGTTTGGGAACCGGCTATAGTGTGTGTAGCATGGAACATATCGCCATCTCTTGGTTATTATGTTGACAATGAAAGTATGCTGCTCAAAATATTATTCACCTCTATTTCAAAACCGAGCTCTGGATCCTCTATAAATCCCTGCTTCCCTCTACGAAGGGCCTATCTATTTACTTTTATGCTGAGTCATCATCCTCTTATTAAAAAGCACCAGTTGGAGAGCACCACTGTCATTCGCATTCATTATTGTTAGTTTAATATTGAGTATGACTTGACTGGATCTCTTTTACCATGAATTACAATGTCTAGTCAGTCCTTGATCTTTAAAGGTGCTCTGCATTTATGTTTTGCGGTCTCAGAAAGGGCTAGCGAGATACCATCTTGTTATATCATATTATGATTGTTTTGAGAAAGTGTTGTCATCCGAGATTTATTATTATGGTTCGCTAGTTGATTATGCTATTGATATGAGTAAACTTGAGACCTATGCGTTATTGCGAATGTGGTTAGTTATAATCTTTGCTGAAAACTTGAATGCTGGCTTTACATATTTACAATAACAAGAGGAAAGAGTTTAAAAAAGTTTTTCTTTATCACTTTTAGTTTGTCAACTGAATTGCTTGAGGACAAGCAAAGGTTTAAGCTTGGGGGAGTTGATACGTCTCCAACGTATCTACTGTTCCAAACACTTTTGCCCTTGTTTTGGACTCTAACTTGCATGATTTGAATGGAACTAACCCAGACTGACGCTGTTTTCAGCAGAATTACCATGGTGTTATTTATGTGCAGGAGCAAACATTCTCGGAATGACCTGAAACTTCACGGAGCCACTTTTCAGAAAATAAGAAAAATGCCTGCCAAAGATGAAGGCCAGGGGGCCCACCACCTTGCCACGAGGGTGGGGGGCGCGCCTGCCCCCCTAGGGCGCGCCCCCTACCTCGTGGGCCCCCTTTTGCCTCTCCGACTCCAACTCCACCTCCATATATTGAGTTTCGATGAGAAAAAAACTAGAGAGAAGAAATCATCACGTTTTACGATACGGAGCCGCCGCCAAGCCATAAAACCTCTCGGGAGGGCTGATCCGGAGTCTGTTCGGGGCTCCGGAGAGGGGAATCCGTTGCCATCGTCATCATCAACCCACCCCCATCACCAATTTCGTGATGCTCACCGCCATGCGTGAGTAATTCCATCGTAGGCTTGCTGGATGGTGATGGGTTGGATGGGATCTATCATGTAATCGAGTTAGTTTTGTTAGGGTTTGATCCCTAGTATCCATTATGTTCTGAGATTGATGTTGCTATGACTTTGCTATGCTTAATGCTTGTCACTAGGGCCCGAGTGGCATGATTTTAGATCTGAACCTATTATGTTTTCATCAATATATGAGTGTTCTTGATCCTATCTTGCAAGTCTATAGTCACCTATTATGTGTTATGATCCGTTAACCCCGAAGTGACAATAATCGGGATACTTACCGGTGATGACCGTAGTTTGAGGAGTTCATGTATTCACTATGTGTTAATGCTTTGTTCCGGTTCTCTATTAAAAGGAGGCCTTAATATCCCTTAGTTTCCGTAAGGACCCCGCTGCCACGGGAGGGTAGGACAAAAGATGTCATGCAAGTTCTTTTCCATAAGCATGTATGACTATGTTTGGAATACATGCCTACATTATATCAATGAACTGGAGCTAGTTCCGTGTCACCCTAGGTTATGACTGTTACATGATGAACCGCATCCGGCATAATTCTCCATCACTGATCCATTGTCTACGAGCTTTCCATATATTGTTCTTCGCTTATTTACTTTCCCGTTGCTATTGCTATCATCACTACAAAATACCAAAAACATTACTTTTACTACTATTACCTTTTGCTACCGTTATCACTACTATCATATTACTTTGCTACTAAACACTTCGCTGTAGATATTAAGTTTCCAGGTGTGGTTGAATTGACAACTCAGCTGCTAATACTTGTGAGTATTCTTTGGCTCCCCTTGTGTCGAATCAATAAATTTGGGTTGAATACTTTACCCTCGAAAACTATTGTGATCCCCTATACTTGCGGGTTATCAGGGCTTTTGCCCGGGCGAAGGTGCACTGGGTGAAGCTAGACGCCGTGAAGCTGGTGAAGGAGGGGCCGCCGGAGGGCAAGGAGCATCGCTGCCCTGAGATGTATTATGAGAGTGTCCTGAAGGGTTCCCGCCTTGTGGCGGATGAATGTGCCAGGGATGTAATTTTTGAATGAACATGCTCGTGTGATCCTGTAATATGAAACAAGTTCATCTGCGCTATGCAACATTTTTTATTTAAAATATTACCTTCTGTGCGTCCATTTACAAAATCTGAGAGTTGGCCAATCGTCGGCTTCTGCCCCCATGTAACTAGTACTGGGGTGTTCGGGATAAATCTGAGCACTCTTTACCCCAATTTTGGGTCCTTCAAGGGAGGTGTTCAGCGCAACGAACCAGGCAATCAGACTATAATGCTTTATCACTCTCACTTAGCCATAGAAGTCTACAATTTTAAATTTTGGCGAAGGCCCTGGTATTCAGAAGGCCGAATTTGGGGCGCTATACATGCCTAAGCTGAGCAAGGCTGACTCCTCGCCCGAAGCGGAAAATGTCTTTAAGGACCTGAGACCTCTCGAACAGCAACCAGACTCTCGCCTTATCATGACAGTCAGTTTTCGGCTTTCTCTACTGATGTGCTCGTCTGGAAGAACCGGGACACAATCGCAGTAGTTCTCCCACCGCTACCTTAGCCGATCTAGCGGAACGTAAGGTACCAAAGCATGGGAGCCGGGCAAACCCAACTATTGACCCAAGACATGATTCAGAGCTGATGCATATAATGCTATAAGTTCGGGGTGCCGCACTGTCGAAAGTGTTCAGACTTCTCACGCCATATTATGGGGTAAACGAAAGCCCCTGACGTACTGACCATACCCGAATTTACGGGTGCGGATTGTCGTAAATGGACATAAAGGAAAAAAAGAAAAGGGAATGAATAATGCAATAATAGACTAATGCTATGCATTGTTATTTAAATAATACGTCGAAGTGTATTGGTACTTGTAGTGCAATAAGCAGAAAGTAGGACTATTCGAAATGTCCTATCCAAGGGCAAGCTGCGTATGGATAGTAGAAAGCGGGTATTATTATTAGAGACCACCTGGGGGTTCCCGTGTACATCTTAGCTTCTTGCCGCCTTGGTTGTTCCTTCCCGTAATGTGTCCGGCAATCATTCTGCCGGAAAGGGCTTCCAGAGAGTTAGGCCCTGAAAGAGAAAAGAAATGATAAAGATATACCGCCCCTAGGGCGGTTAAGCCGCATTGCGGGACGTGCCCTGATCGTGCCCCCGCCTATGTCCATGGTATTTTCAGTGTGTAATTATGCATAACGCGCGACACGGATTTCGTCGCTTGACTGGGACTGGGATGGGGGCCGAATTGCTAGGCGAGCTCTGAAAGTGCCAGTCGATCCTGTTGCAGTTTACTCCGGACACGCTTGAAGGTGTTCGAGGGCTGTATCACCGAATTAGTGGTTTGCCTTGAAAGGCTGCTTTGTGCTTCTGCTGCGAGGGCCGCAGTGTGCTCTTCCGTGCGGAGCGAGTGTTCCGTGTTTCCATTCACTGTTATGACCCCCCGATGTCCTGGCATCTTGAGCTTGAGGTATGCGTAATGCGGTACTGCATTGAATTTTGCAAATGTAGTTCGTCTGAGCAGTGCATGATAGCCACTTCGAAACGGGACGATGTCGAAGATTGACTCTTCGCTTCGGAAGTTGTCCGGTGATCCGAAGACCACTTCCAGTGTGATTGAGCCTGTGCAATGGGCCTCTACACCTAGGATGACGCCCTTAAAGGTGGTTTTGGTGAGTTTGATCCTCAAGGGATCGATGCCCATTTTTCGCACTATATCTTGATAGAGCAGGTTCAGGCTTCTGCCGCCATCCATAAGGACTCGAGTGAGGTGAAATCCATCGATGATGGGGTCTAGGACCAGTGCGGAGGATCTGCCATGACGGATACTAGTGGGGTGGTCCCTGCGATCAAAGGTGATCGGGCAAGCAGACCATGGGTTGAACTTTGGGGCGACAAGCTCCATCGCGTAGACGTCCCTTAATGCACGCTTTCGCTCCCTCTTGGGAATGTGGGTTGTGTATATCATGTTCACCGTCTTCACTTGTGGGGGGGGGGGGGAACCCCTTCTGTCCTTCCGTGTTCGGTGGTCGGGGCTCCTCCTCGTCATCACTATGCAACCCCTTGTCCTTGTTTTCGGCATTTAACTTGCCAACCTGCTTGAACACCTAGCATTCTTTGTTGGTGTGATTGGCTAGCTTGTCGGGGGTGCCGTGGATTTGACACGAGCGATCTAGTATGCGATCCAAACTGGACGGAGCAGGAGTACTTCTTTTAAATGGCTTTTTCCGCTGACCGGATCTAGAGCCCCTGAATCCGGCGTTGACTGTCGTATCCTCGGTGTTATCGCCGTTATTGCGGCGCTTTGGTCTGTTACGACGTTGTCTGTCGTTGGCATCTTTGGTATCCGAAGTGCCCGGATACCTCGATGTGTTATTGCTGTGAGCCAGCCAGCTATCCTCGCCCGCGCAAAAGCGGGTAATGAGTGTCGTGAGGGCTTCCATAGACTTCGGCTTCTCCTAGCCAAGGTGGCGGGCAAGCCACTCGTCACGGATGTTGTGCTTGAATGCCGCTAGGGCCTTTACGTCCGGACAGTCGACAATTTGTTTTTTCTTAGTCTGGAACCGAGTCCAGAATTGTCTGGCCTATTCCCCTGGCTGCTGAGTTATATGGCTCAAGTCATCAGCATCCGGTGGTCACACATAAGTGCCCTGGAAGTTGTCAAGGAATGCGTCTTCCAGATCCTCCCAACTGCCGACGAAGTCTGCTGGCAAGCTATTCATCCAATGCCAAGCTGGTCCTTTGAGTTTTAGTGGGAGGTACTTGATGGCATGTAGATCATCACCGTGAGCCATGTGGATGTGAAGGAGGAAATCCTCAATCCATATAGCGGGATCTGTTGTGCCATCATATGATTCTATATTTACGGGTTTGAAACCCTCCGGGAATTCGTGATCCATAACTTCATCAGTGAAGCATAGGGGGTGTGTGGCGCCTCTGTGCCGGGATATGTCACGACGCAGTTCATACGAGTCTTGTCTGCTGTATTCGGCTGTCAGGACCCCGATTCCAAGTCACATCGATCTAGCCGATAACACCTCATATCACTTTGCGGCCTCACGCATGGTATTCCCACGGGTGTCGCCTTACCATGGCCCGGGACCGTTTGCGCCTTTTGGCTCATGTATATGATAGTGTCGCTAGCATCCATATGACAGAGAACCCGGGCCGACATGGCTAGTCGTGAACCCAAAGCGGCACCAACCTATGGGGACAGACATACATGAATCACATCGAGCTTGTCGGTCAGCAGCGTGTGAATCCGGGCTGTAGCACTGTGCTAACAGGACTCTGGTGAACCCGGGCTGTAGCAGGCTAGGCAGGACTTCGGATGTCACCACGTGACATTTCCCCGAAGGGACAGACACAGGAACGAAGTGAAACACATGCCGACCAGTCAAGTGTCCTGAGCAGTAGTGCTGGACTAGCAGGACTCCGGTGAACCGGGCTGTAGCGGACTACTATGGCTCATGGAAGCACTAGACTACATTTCCCCATAAGAGAGGCTGCCAAGGATAAACAACTAGATTGTTGGATCCCACACATACCAAGCATTTCAATCATACACACAATATGCTCGATATGTGTAAATACAACATGGCATCACAACATAACTCTACGACTCAAGTATTTATTCATTAGGCTCCGAGGAGCGAGATATTACAAACATTGGTCTCATGACCCAACAATCATAGCATACAAATCAAAGCACATGCGGAAGCTTAACTTGTCTGAGTACAGACAACTACAAATGAAGAAGGCTGAGAAGCCTAACTATCTACCAGATCCTGCCGAGGGCACAAGATCGTAGCTGAGGTATCAAGCTAAACGTCGAAGTCCACACGGAACCACTAGCGAGACTGACGTCTCTCCGCAAAACATAACATAGGCAAACGTGAGTACAAATGTACCCGGCAAGACTTACATCAGAACTATCTACATATGCATCGGTATCAATAAAGGGGGTGGTGGAGTTTAACTGCAGCAAGCCAGCTTTGACTCAGTGGCTAACCTGAACTACGACTGCAAGCAACTCTTTTGAGGTGGCGCACACGAGTCCACATATTCACCAATCAATAGACCAGTATGGATCCGCTCCTGTCTTCCTATGAGAACGCCATACATACACTACTAGGAAAAGGCCTACTAATGGCGCACCTAATTTGGCCATTAATGGCGCATTAGTGGTGTGCCATTAGTGCCACGCCATTAGTATATTTTACTAATGGCGCACCACTGGTGTGCCATTAGTATCTGGTATACTAATGGCGCACCTCAGATGCGCCATTAGTATATACAACAGTGCGCCATTAGTATGCCTCCCAGGTGCTTTGGCATACTAATGGCGCACAGCAACAGGATGCGCCATTAGTAACTTCGGCATACTAATGGCGCACTGTTTAATGATGCGCCATTAGTATCCTTTGGCATACTAATGGCGCACTATGATGTGATGCGCCATTAGTATGAATATTAGGGTTTTTTTATTTTTTTATTTTCTGTTTTTTGCATAGGTTACAAAATGTATAATTGGACAAAATATAGACAGCACACATCACAACAGATTCATCGAATACAATAGGAGATTAGTCTCTGAATACAATTCATCATTTTAGTCTCCAAATACAATTCATCATATTAGTCTCCGAATTGAAAAGACCGAACAAAGATAGAACATTATATTACAAGTATCGAGACCGCGAGTTTGTCTTCACATTACAAGTCGATATCGATCATCTAAACTACCATCACATAGAAGAGAGCTGCGGTCATCACGATGAGCATCATCACGATGAAACTCGTCTTCATCCGGTTCCTCCAACGCTCCCTCCCCTCTCCCGCTAGATAGCGGGCGTATCTAGATTCGGCCTCGGCCCTAGTGGCGTACCCTTTGTAACTGTTACCGCTGAATCGGTGAACCTGTCTCCGACACTCCTCCCAGTCGTCGTAGACTCTGGGAACCTTACCCTTGTACACGACATACCATGGCATCGCTATGCAGTAGCCAAACGAAAAGTTAGTACCAATTCACAGACAATACATAAGCAATATATAAGTATGCAGCAAAATGACCGGAAGAGAAAAGCAAGACATTAATAGCATCGATTACATCTAAGTTGAACGACTCTCGAAACCAAAGAGACATACTACAAGTTCATTAAAGTTTAATTACAACATGAGCCAATCGATGTTTCAGAACTAGACACAACATCACTGCTTTCGACTCGACTCAAGGGACCGGAGCGTGGATGAAGCCGCCGTCTATCGTGGGAGTCATGAAACAACGGGCGTTGTCAGCCTGCATTTGTAGGATTGTGTCAATGTCACTGTTGGACGGTTGATTTCTGAGGTAGAACTGCCCCGAGGTGCGAAGGACATCTTGATGGATGATTTCCGCAAACTCCGACTGGATGCGAAAGAATTCTTGTCTGATGTCCGTGTCCTGGATTGCCGACACGCTCGCGGCCCAATCTTTGAGTCTACTCGGTAGCAGAAGTTGATGATGGTCCCGTACGATCGCCCGCATGTGATGGATGGTGTAGTAGGCACCCTTCTGACCGCCAGGCGGCTGCTTGACGCAGCAGAACGTCATATTGTGGGAGAACACGTGCTTGCCGTACTTACGATTAGGCCTGGTGAAGGTGCCTCCAGATTTGACGTAGCCAGGGAGAACATCATCAAGAACCTTCTTGACATTTGTGTAGTCTACGTTCGACTGACGGTCCGGGTCGAAATACGTGGCCATGGAATATTTGGGGCTTAGGAGGATGAGCGTGCAATGTGTGTCACTGCAGAAAACACGGAATGTTAAAAGAAAAACGATCGAAATCTAAGAATTCATATGTTACGGGGCGGTTGAGGGGAGGACTTACTCGGGAAAGTAAGGCACGAGGAAGTTATCCTTATCTTGGTTTTCCAGAATGACGCCTTCAAGGTAAGAACTCACGACTTGCCGGTCCCCAGCGCTGCCCAAGATCTTGGCACGCATGTAGAAGGGGTCGACTATCACGATGTCCGGGGTCTTGTCGCGAATGATCCGCATCTCCATACTCAGCGAAAATAGCCGAACGAAGGTGTAGTGCAGCGGATGAAGGTTCAACATAGAGTGGATGTCATCAAACCGCAGGACGATAGTACCCCCGATGGAGTTATCCACAAAGCCCTTGCCCTCTGGCACCTAGGCCGCGAAAACCGGGTATGCCACATCCTTCTCTCCGAGACGCCGCTTCTCCAAAGAAAGAACACTGTCATGCAGACTCCGCATAGCACCACTTGCAGCATCGAGCATATTTCTCGGTAGCATCGGCCTACCCGCCACATGCACCCTCCTCGAGATATCCTCAGGTGAAGGTGGCCCGTCCTGAGCACGGATCGTACTCGGTGCCGGCTGGACTGCACCCTTGTCAGTCTTTCTTTTGTGTGCCTTCTTCTTCTCCTGTAATGGGACCGAGTTCTGCTCACAGACTGCCTTCTTGAGTGTGTTGGGGCTGATCATATTTCGCACCTCGCCTATCTGAGGCTCGGTGAAGTCGGCAGCTGGAGGCGTCTCCTGAGAGCTGAACTGCAGACGACGCCTGTTGCAACTTGGCTTCTTCGCAGTACCAGCTAGATCGCGCACGTCTTTTGTTGGGTTGGGTTCTTGAGAAGGAGGCCCCATGAAGTCGCCACCGTACCCATGATCGGCAAAGTACTGATCGACGTTGGCAAATGTATCGTCGTCGTCGTCATTCTGATCATGTGCCATATGCATGTTTGGATCCAGTGGCATAGGGATGTCCGGCACCGTTGCGACGGTCTTGCCATGGGGCCGACTTGGCGCCGGCACGATTGGTGGTGTTGTCTTTGGGGTGGTGTCCCCCGCCCCCAAACGAATCTGGCTCTTCGGCCAAAGCAGGGGCCAGCTCAGGCAGGCGCTGAGGGTCATCACGTCATCATCGTCGGCCCCGACGGGCCGAATCGGAGGTAACAACTCATCGCAGCCTGGCAGCACCCGAACCAGTTGAACCCTAAACAAGTTGGGTGGCATCTAGGTACCGTGGAACAAGGGGTTGCCCGGTTGAACGATTTTGCCCTTGGCGACATTGACCAACTCGTTGTTCACGAAGTGCAGGAGAGTGCACGGAACATCGGCGGCGCCCTGCAAAAACATGTAGGGCGTCAGGGATGCCCAGTCAAAGGCAAGGAGATGAAGTCCTCGGCCGAGAGAGGCTTAATTAGTTACCATGATGATGGCGTCGAGCTCGGCTAATGTCGAGGCACCGCCAACGGCGGGCGTGCAGTTGACGGAGGGGCCGCTTGCTGCAGAGGTGCTGGCCGACATACACCCGGGTGCATTAAGCTCCCGTGCCGGCGTCGGAGACACCAATGCCGCCTCCGCCGGAGACACCAATGGCCCCGCCATCACGTTTTGCGAGTTGCTGGCCGTGAAGCTAGGAATCGGGGGTGGCCCCTGTTGGCCGCCCGCAATCCACGCACTAATCCCCTGGATCAAGGTAGGCATAATGGCGGTGATCGTCGCTCCGAGTTGTTGTTGCACTTGCTCTTGGACAATCTCCGGAATCTGCGCCACCTGTGCCCTGAGTTCTTAAACCTCGCGCGCCTGGCTTTCCGAGCTGGTCTTTTTCTCCTTTCGCCCACTAGTGTTATAGTATGACGACCATTTTGTCGACAAGCCTTTGCCGGCCACACGACCAGCTGACGTCGGCTTACTGAGCTTATCCTTGTTCTTCATTACATTCAACGCCCTATTTAGAGTGGTGTCCCAAGGGTTGCTCTTAGTCGACCCTGCGCTACTGCTTTCAGTCGCCTGCGGAAGGAATGTGAACCATTTAGAAATTTGGCTTCATTAATTAGAATGCAACCATATGGAGCTAATTACGCGGGGTGTATTCCTTACCAGAACAAGCTCTCGCGCCCTGGTCTTCGGATCCGTGGTAAGCTCCTTTGTTTTCGGGTCCTTCTTGTACCGGGCCCTGACAAAGTTCCTGGTCTGCTTGTCACCATATTTATCGAAGAGGGGCGGTAGGCCTTGCTCGGCACGGTCCGCCTCCTCCTTGTCCCATATAGGCTCCGCCACTCTGTAACCGCCGGGACCGAGTGTGTGTTCCCCTAAGTTCAGCTCCCGCATTTCTTTCCCCCACTTACTTGATTCAGAGTTTGCGGTGCTCGAGCAATTGATCTTGAAGTCATTGTAGTCATCTTCGGTGATCGAAGGATTTTTCTCCTTGATCTTCTCATAACTCTCACCTTTCTTGATCATTCTCTTCACATTGCTTTTCCAAGTAGACAGGGCCTTGATCATCTTCGTGAGGGCAGCATTGTTCACTTTATTCCCTTTGAGGCTTGTGTTTTCAAATTCAGCGGGGAACTTGTATCGTTCGTGCAGCTTCATGAAGAGGAGGTTGCGCAAATTCCCTCGGTCAGGATGCCTCAGGTTCTCGGTGTTGATCAAGACGGTGCTCCGGAGAATGCACCCGAGCTGAAGCGAGTACCCCTTGACTATTCGTTCGGCCGCCGTTGGATTCCCGTTGGAGTCCACTTCAGTAACTTCCTCCTTGAGGGTGCAGAGCACGGTCGGGCGCCGGTCCTTCCGTTGCCTCTTCGGTTGGCTGCCGTCTATGCGTGCGCCGCCATCATCAGTGGTGGCATCCTCGGCGGCACCATCAGTGGTGGCATCAATGGGGTCATCCTCGGCGGTACCATCAGTGGTCTCAGGATCGGTGGGGAAGGCGGCGTCCTCATACAAGTGAGGTTGTTCCTCCATCTCCTGGGACAGCTCCCAGAATTTCTTGCCGCCCGAACCCCCGGCCTCATCGTTGTTGGCCATGTTTCTCTATAAATAGGAACAAAGTTTGGTCAAAAAGTTGGTTATTGTCAAGGAACAAGATCATGGTCTCATCAATTAGGGTTTGTCGACACCGAGGCATCCTAAAAGCTAAGCTTTTATCATTGAGGGTTTTTCGACGCCGAGGCACCCTAAAAGCCTAAGCTTTCATCATTTCGGTTTTTATCGACACCGAGGCACCCTAAAAGCCATGCATTAGTCACAAGTACGCCGGGGCACTTGATCCTACTTAATTAACTACTAAGATACCCCGGCCCATGCATTAGTCACAAGTACCCCATATGTCCTATTTTTAGCAAAGTCATGCTAAAATTCACGGAAAATTTCAGCATGACCTTTGCTGAAAATAGGACATATGGAGTACCCGAATTTGCCAGAACGGAAGTTAATCGACATTCCAGCAAACTCAAGGGCCTCTCGGGTGGACAAGGCAAAAAAGGCCTCCATCACAACAAGTTCTTCTTATCCTCTGCAATTATAATAGGAGCCAATCAAATGGATAAAAGGAGAATTGGTTCATTGCAGGCAAGACTGAGCTGAAACAATCAAGGGAAGTGATCAGCAACAGTACGAAGGCTCTGCCAGATGGTGCTCTGAGCCGGTTGGACACATATAAGAAACTAGAATGACTCAGTCAGGTCACTATGTGGCTAAGCCTCTTCAGTCCATGGTTTCGCTACTTATAATAAGGCCTGATGTATTGTAGTTTGAGTGTCAACAAGCAATGTGGTGTAAATATCCATGCCACTGCAATCTACAGCAGTGACCCTGCTTGATCTTTTGGTGCATTTGTTACCACATTCCATTTAACTTTTTACTGAAATGTGATTCAGAAACAATGCAGAGTTGCCTCTGTTTAGATGCAATGACCATCTAAGGTGTAATACGTATTTCGTGATTTACTTCATGAGTTAGACCAGAGATATGTTTTTCTTCTTCTATAAACTTGGTCAAACTTTACAGAAGCTGACTTAGAACAAAGCTAACACGTCTTGATTTCAGACATGAGGAACTAGATGATCGGGTTCACAGAAATGAAACAGGTAGACAACGCCATCATTTACGGCAAACATCACTTACACAGAAATGAACATGATAATTACTTGCACAAAAATGAACATGATAATTTTCTGGACATAATGTCAAGGCTCTGCTCTTGCTCAGGCTGCAGGAAATCCCCAGTCTAGATGCTACAGTTGATTTGATGGAGACCAACATGCCACATGACAACGCATGACCGAAATAATGAGGGAAAAGGCTAGATGCATATCCATCTAGGGTTGTTGCAGGTATAGCAAACTAGCCATATCATATTTGTCGCAGATTTAATCAAATGCATTATTATTTAGTTCTCTTCACAAGAAGAGGATGACCAAAGCCTATCAGGATACAAAACTAGGAGGATCACCATCTAGAATTTTTTTTGAAACCATAGAAACCAATGAATCTCTGCATATCAGAAGAAAAACGAGCCTCTTCTGAAGATAGACATAATAGGGGAACTCAGTTTCATTCCCGAACAAGACCATCGTGTACACTGACTCTACATATGCTTCAATTGAAAAATTGACCATTTTTTAGAACAGCGGCCACTAGCTAGCATCAGCACAACCACCCATCCATGGCACAACAGAACAGTAGCGCAAGTAGCAGCACAGCACTAGTGGCTCAAGCGGCAGCAGGTAGCATGCGCACGAGAGTAGAAGAGGAGCTCACCGTCCGGTGACGAGGCTGCGGCAGGTCGGCAGAGGCGGGGCGTCGTCGAGGAGGGCGGTGAAGAGGGGGGCGCCAGTGTCTTGCCTGGATGCTCTGCACGACGGGGGAGGGGGCGGCGTCCGGCGGCAGTGGGAGGGCAACAACTTCCGGCGGCGGCTGCTGGTGGGAGCGGGAGGAGGAGCCCGACGAGGTGGACGGGGCGGTGTGGACGGGGCGGCGTCCGGGCCGCTGGCGACGAGGGGGAGGAAGGGAGAGGGAGGCGGCGGGGGCGCGTGGGCGGCTGCGGCGCAGTGGGTCGGGGCAGCGGCGGCGGCGGCGCGGTGGAGGGAGGGAGAGGGAACTGGCGAGGGGGAGAGGGAAGGGGGGATCAGGCGAAGGGGGAGAGGGAATGGTGGATCGGGCATAATACTAATGGCGCACCACCCCTCTGTGCGCCATAAGTACATCCATACTAATGGCGCACCTCACCGTGGTGCGCCATTAGTAGTTTTTTTTTCTTATAGCAATGGCACAATACTAATGGTGCACCACCCCTCGGTGCGCCATAAGTACATCCATACTAATGGCGCACCTCACCGTGGTGCGCCATTAGTATTTTTTTATAAGACAGTAATAATTTTTTAAACTTGTTTAAATCATAACAGTAATATTTTTTATAAGACAGTAACAGTAATATTTTTTTTATAAGACAGTAATAATTTTTTAAAAAATATCATCAAACAGTAATGTCGGTGGAGCGGGGGAGGGTGCGCGGGGTGCGGGGGGTCGGCGGTGGCGGTTGAGTAGGGGAGGGGTGCGGGGGGTTGGCGGCGGCGGTTGAGTAGGGGCATCGAGGGTGCGGGGGGGTCGGCGGCGGCGGCCGGTGGACCGGGGGGTGCTCGGAAGCGAGGGGGACCGGATCTAGCGAGGTGGGATAGCGATCGAGATGGAGGGGGATCGAGATCGAGTGTCCATGAAATTTAAAAATATTCATGATAGTTCAAAAAGTGCCCATGAAATACAATCGAGAAATGAAGGCTATGATTTAAATACAATCGATCTTAGCTAGCTATCTGTTCACAATCTTCTTGCCCTTCTTTTTCGCAAATGGAGTTCTTCTATGGAACGGACGTCCTTTAGGTAGGGTGGTCCTGCTTCTTCTTGTGGTGTATGCTGCTACTTCATCATCGTCATCATGTTCGATCCTCGGGTCGCCATACTTGTCGAAGTCTTGCTCATTGGCTACTCCATCCATTCCGATGATCTTCCTTTTGCCTCTCCTCACGACAACACGACTGGGCTTTGACGGGTCGGTAATGAAGAAGCATTGGTCCACTTGGGAAGCCAGTACCCATGGCTCATTTTTCGCGGTGACGTTTGCGCCCGCGGTCTTGGATTTGGCTTCGGGTATAATCATGGTGGTGAAATACTGGTCTTCTTTTAGGACGCTCTTCGCCCATCTGACACGGAACATCAGGACCTTCTCTCCAGCGTAGCTCAGCTCCCAGATCTCCTTGATCCTTCCGTAGTATCTGTCCTTGTCGTTACCGGTGTAGGATTCCGTCGTTACCCCGGAGTTCTGATAACCATCGCTCTTCATGTCCTTGGCCTCGGTGTAGAATGTGTAGTCGTTGATATCGTACGCCTCATAGGTCATCAGGTTGTGCTCGGCGCCCTGTGACAAGGCGAATATGAGTTGTTCTTCCGCGGAAGAATCCTCATGTAAAGGGTACGACAGAAGCTTCTGCTTGAACCAACGCGTGAAACATGAGTTGTGCTCTTTGAGTATATCTCCGTCCGTCCTCTGTTGGCCTCAGTCATTGTACGTCTTCTTAATAAAGGTTTTGTGCTCTACCACCCAAAGATCGACCACGTCTATGTGTTGTAGCGCGACTAGGTTTGCTCTTTCGAAGTCGGCGAGTCGACCCTCGAAGTCGACATGCATTTCGCGGCGACCCTCACGGTGACCCCATCCAGTGAGCCTGCCGAGGTGCCTATTGACAGGCAGACCAACGGGGTTCTTGATGCCTAGATAATTCGTGCAGTAGGAGATGCACTCTTCGGTCAGGAAGCCCCTGGCTATGCTTCCCTCTGGACGTGACATGTTGCGAATGTATCCTTTGATGACACCATTCATCCTTTCGAACGGCATCATGCTCTGCAGGAACGTCGGCCTGAGTTGGATGATATCGTCCACGATATGGACCAGCAGATGCACCATAACGTCAAAGAATGCGGGCGGGAAGTACATCTGAAGCTCGCATAGTATCACCACGATCTCTTCCTGTAGCCTTCTGAGTTGCCTCACGCCAACAGACTTCCGAGAGATGACGTCGAAAGAGTTGCATAGGCCAAATAGGGTTTCACGGACGTGCGCGTCCATGATCCCACGGATTGCAACTGGAAGTATCTGCGTCATCAGCACGTGACAGTCGTGAGACTTCATCCCGCTGAACTTCTGCTTCGCTGGGTCTAGGTATCTGCTTATCTTCCCCGCGTAACCGTAAGGAAGTTTTACTCCTATGAGGCAGGTGAAAAACTGCTCGATCTCCTCCTGACTTAGAGTGAAGCATGCGGGAGGGTAGTCATTTCCGGTCTTCTTGGCCTTTTTGCCTTTGCGACGACTTTCCCTGTCCTGCTTCGCCTCATCATCATCATCATCATCATCATCATCATCATCATCATCATATATAGCGTGAAGCTCCTGCCTGATGCCATTGATTTCAAGTCTGCCCTTGCTTTCGGCCCATCTTTGGTCCTCTCTGGCATGTTGAGCAGGGTACCAAGCAGACTCTCGCACACGTTCTTCGTGATATGCATGACATCAAGGCTGTGAGGCACACGGTGGATCTTCCAGTACGGCAAGTCCCAGAAAACAGACCTTGTTTTCCATACCTTCAGCAGCGGCTCTGGCGCCTTTCGCTTCTTTCCCGGCTCTGGCGCCTTTTGCTTCTTTCCCGGCAGTGGGCAGTCTTTCCAATTTTTCAACAGCTCGTCTATTTCCTCGCCGCTCCTTGTACGCGGGCGTCCTCGGGGTTCGGTTTCACCATCGAATAGATCCTTGCGTTTTCTCCACGGGTCATCGTCGCGAAGCCACCTTCGATGTCCCATGAACACGGTTTTTGAAGACCCGGGATCTCTATCTAGCTGGCGATACATTGTGTCATCCATGCACCTGACGCATCCAGAAAATCCATGGACCACCTGCCCCGCGACATATCCGCAACCGACATAGTCGTGCACCGTCGTGAGCAGCGCGGCTCTCATAGGGAAATATTCTTTCTCTGCGGCGTCCCATGTATTGGCTGGCGTTTTCCACAGCGTGTCAAGCTCCTCTTTCAGCAGCCCCAGATACAGATTGATGTCGTTCCCTGGTTGTTTCGGTCCTTCAATTAGCATACTCATGTGAATGTACTTCCTCTTCATGCACAACCAGGGGGAAGGTTGTACATCCACACAAACACAGGCCAGGTGCTATGTGTGCTTCTCTGGCTGCCAAACGGATTGACTCCATCGGTGCTCACGCCCAGCACGATGTTCCTTGGATCGTTCCCAAATTCTAGGTCTTCGAAGTTCAACGCTTGCCACTGGCTCGCATCCTTAGGGTGACTCAGCATCTTGTCTTTTTTATCTATCTCCGGATCATTTGCGTCATCTTCTCGCTTCTTTCCTCCCTATCCACGTGCCAACGCAGGAGCTTTGCTACCTTAGGGTCCGCGAAATACCGCTGCAGACGAGGAGTGATCGGAAAGTACCACACCACTTTTTGAGGAGCTTTCTTCCTCTTCTTGTATTGAGTGACGCCGCACACCGGACATATGGTAGACTCCGCGTACTCGTCCTGATAAATGATGCAATTGTTCATGCACACATGGTATTTCACGTGCGGTAAATCCAGAGGACACACGATTTTCTTTGCCTCCTCCAAACTGGTCGGGCACTTGTTCCCCTTGGGAAGACGTTCGTGCCAGAATGACATGTTCTCGTCGAAGCATGCGTCGGTCATTTTGTGTTTTACCTTCATCTCTAGAGCCATGAGCGTTACTTTCAGGCGGGTATCCTCGGGCCTGCATCCTTCATACAATGGAGTAACCGCGTCTAACTCAAGTTGATCCATCTTGGCTTTCTCTCGGGCGGCAGCTCTTGCGTTATCCGTCTGCTTGAGAAGCAGCTCTTGAATATGAGGGTCCTGCACCCAGCCCATCGATGGGCCAGCGTCGTCTGCTCTGCCGGCATCATCATCTTCATGATCATGCCCGTCGTCTGCTCCGGCATCTTCCTCATCATCATGTCCTGCATCTTCTACATGATGACTATGTACAGCATCACCGTCGTGATCATCTCCTAGGGATTCTTCGTCTTCTCGCCCGCCCGAGCTGCGGTGGTTGTCTTGCTGCCCTTCCTCATTTCTTGCCCGGACCCCATGGACGACTTCTAGTCATCTTCATCACCTTGCCACCGATAGCCATCCATGAAACCACGCAAGAGCAGGTGGTCCCGCACCTGCCCGGATTCCGGGTCTGCAATAAGTCTCTTCAGCTTGCATCTTCGACACGGACATCTTATCTCCGTCTTGTTCTTTTGAAGCATCTCGGCCTTCGCGGACCTCAAAAACCTATTCACGATGCCTTCGATCATCATGCGGACCATGGTCGCCTGCGGGGTAGAGCAAAACGATATTTTAGAACCAAGAAAAAATTTGGCATGACTTTCCCTAAAAATAGGACAAAAAAGAATGCTTAATGCGAAAATTCTCACCGAAACGGAAATGAATCAACATTCCGGCAAAATATTGGCAACTATCGCATTTCAAATACTGGTACACCTCCAAACACAAACACATATGCAACACCACAAACATATGCAAGACCACGAACATACATAGATCTAGCTAGGCCATAAAAAGTGCATGGGCACATTGTTGTAGGGAGAACAACATAAATATAGCTTCCCCCCTTACTTACCTATCAAAACAAGGTAATTTAACCACTTAAATTGAATGAATCTATGGTGGAAATGAGGTGAAAAAGAGGAGGCACCCGAGACAAGGAGGAGGTGGAGAGAATGAAGTGGGGAGAAAGTGAGTGTGGGTAGGAGAGGCTGTCCAAAATATCTTGTTCCTGCCCACTTACTAATGGCGCACCAACTCTAAATGCGCCATTAGTAATCCAGGTTACTAATGGCGCACCTTCTGGTGGTGCGCCATTAGTAGTTTTGCAAAAAAATACATACTAATGGCGCACTGTCCCACAGTGCGCCATTACTAGTTTAAACTAGTAATGGCGCACGGTGGAACAGTGCGCCATTAGTAGTTTTGCAAAAAAAGGGAATAAAAAATATAATAAAAAAACAACATTAGTGGCGCACTTTCGGGCAGGTGCGCCATTACTAGTTACAACTAGTAATGGCGCACTGTGTCTGGATGCGCCATTAGTATGTTTGGACAGGCGCACTAGTTAAAAAAAATTCATAGTAATGGCGCACCCTGGGCCAGGTGCGCCATTAGTAGTTTCAACTCTAATGGTGTATCAAAAGGTGGTGCACCATTAGTATATACTAATGGTGCACCGCTTGTCTGGTGCGCCATTAGTTTCAATCCCATCTATAGCCCTTTTTCTAGTAGTGATAGCACTCACGCTTATATTGCGCATTTTAGAGTATCCACTTCCACTTGTCTATGAACTGTTATAGGCAACCAAGTAGTCCTTTACCGCGGATGCGGCTATACGAATAGATGATGTTAACCCTGCAGGGGTGTACTTCTTCATACACGCCTCTCACCACTTACCGTTGTTTACACGACATGTACTCGGCAACCTTCAAGCGGAAGCCCAACGAGGGTGTCGGCCACGGCCTACCTAAACACTCAAGTCTCTAGTCCAGGTTTATCGCCTATCCAGGTTCCATCCACAGGGAGGCCGGCCGAGGTTTCCACATACGGCCCCGAACGATGTGAACAGGGTTCCCGAGACACCAAACGGGTGACTCGGTACACCGTGCCACGGTGTATCTACCGCATCATAGCCCACCCCTAGGGTCAGTGCTACGCACGGCCGCCAACACATAACCTACAAACACCAGAAACTAGTTGCAACTCCTGGACGGAGTACTAGGGTGATTAAGAAGCCGAGAGGGTCCCTTGGTTTCGGGCTCAATGTATGGTAGTAAATGATTCTTAAATCACAGATACAGATCTCAGTTCTTAGGGACGGCCTCAATGAAACAACCCACCATGTACACCTACATGGCCTCTCATTGATACCTTTACCAAATCATGTTCAACACATCCCTCACATTACCGACATAATCATTTCACTCTACCCCATCACCCAGATGAACCAGACCTGACACAACTCTAAGCATAGCAGGCATAGCAAAGTAGGAAACACATACATGGCTCAATCAACTCCTACACATGCTAGTGGGTTTCATCTAGTTACTATGGCAATGACAGGTCATGCAGAGGATAAGGGTTCAACTACCGCAGCACACAACAGTTTGAAACGTTGTTGTCTTAATGCAGTAAATGAGAGCAGAAGCAAGAACATGGGATTGTATCGATATGATCAATGGGGCTCCTTGCCTGATGGAGTAGTAGTAGGGTACTGCCCTTCAGTTGGATACTCGGAGATATCCTCGGAGGAAGAACCTACCATGAAAGACACCACAGAATACAATCATCAAATGGCAATATGCGACAATATGATGCATGCTATGTCATGGCAATATGAGGTGTCCTGCCTAATGCGATGTGAAACAAGTTGAAATGGGTCCATTTGAATCAAAGATTCAAATGGGAGATTATGTTCTTAAGCATTATAAGTGTATTATCTCGTTTCACCAAAACAGCAAGGTTAAAGTGTTTTGTCATGCATGAAACCATTACAGATGGAAAGATTGAATTTTTCTAATCAAATTTCATATATAAATCTTTGCATTTGGAGTTATAGATTAAAAGTTATGAATTTTTGAAGTTTTGGTTATTTTCTGAAACTTCCTATATAAGAATAAATCCAGAAAAGGATTTACTGCGTCAGCCTGGCGTCAGTGTGACGTCAGCAGGTCAAAGGCACCAGCCCAGGTCAAACCTGACTGGTGGGCCCCATCTGTCAGTGTAACAACTAACTAATAGAGCTAGTTAGTGTTTCGTTAGCACTAAACTAGGTTAGTTAGGCCCTGGGCCCACATGTCAGTGAGTCAACCTATTAACTAAAATAATTAGTGTTAACTATACTAATTCTAATTAGACAGGGGCATGGCCCACACGTCAGTGACTCAAGGGAGGTCAACCTGGGCCCACACGGGGCCAAACAGGGTCAAACTCGCCGGCGTTTAGCCGCCGGCGAGGCCAGACGCGGCGGAGCAGCGCGGGATTCATCTACAAGGTGCCGTTTGGCGCGCGGAGCACAACTACGGAACGCGGATGCTCGTCCGCATCCAACCGTGGTGGTGGCGCGGCCGGGGAGTGGCCGGAGTGGCGTCGGTGACGAGCTCGGCGGCGACCGAAGCTTGGGTGCAGGTGGGGATGAGGCTGTGGTGCGCAAATGAGCGCGGCGAGGTGCTACGGGGGCTCTACGCGATGCGGGGAGCGCGTTTGGCGCATGCCCGGGACCAAATGGTCACCGGAGCATCGCTGGCGACGAGCGCGGGCGGTGGCGCATGCAGGTGAGCATGGTGCAGTTGCTACGGAGTGCAAAAGAGGAAATGGAGAGGATGGGGAGATGGCTGAGCTCACGGGGGTCACGACGAGGCAGTCGGCGAGGTCGGGGGCGAGCTGATGCGGCAGGGACGGCGAAGGGGATCTCTGGTGGCCGGAGTTGGGGAGGACGAGGTCGGGGCGATTCCAGAGCGGGCGAGCGCTCGGGGCTCGGCCTGCTCGATGTAGTCGATGACGGCGGAGCTCGTGGACACGACGGCGCGGCGCGAGGATGACGGAGGGCGCGGCTACGGCGACGGTGCGGCGGCAGAGGCGTCGGCCATGGTGGGACAGTGCGAGGGAGAGGCGTTGGGGGTGAATGGAGGGTTCTACGGGGTCGGGGCGACGACGTGGAGGTCGTCCGCGGCGTCAAGGCGGTGACCGGGTGAAGCAGAGGAGCAGGGATGTGGCGTGGCGAGCTCGGGCGCGCGCGCCGTGTCCTTCCTCTGCCTACTGGCAGAGGTAGGCGATGACTGGCACGGGCCAGCACAGTGCTGGGCCGGCCAGTGGGCTGCTAGGTGGGCTGCGCCAGGTTAGTTCCTTCCCCTCTCTTTTTCGGGTTTTTTATTTATTCTATTATTTCTGTAACTTCAGGGCTTTATTAAAAATGCCAGGGCATTTCCAAAAATCATAAAATTAATCATGGCTACTGCTTAGAATATATCCAACAGTAAACATTTTAGTTTATGATTATTTGAGCAGTTAAATTATTTTATAGCATTTAAATGCCCAAATGCAAATACTATATGAATTAATCCAATGACCTCAAGATGTCCTACAAAAGTGTGTACCATTTTTGTCAAAGGTTTTAACCCAAAACAAAAAGGGTGGACTTTTTAGAAGGGCATTTCAGGTTCATTGAAAAAGTAAAAGGTGCTGGGGGTTCTGTCATCCCCATTTCAGTTTTCTGGGAAATTAAACATGATGCAACACTCTAATGCATGAACTAGCTAGGGTGTGACAACTCACCCCCACTCAAAAGAATCTCGTCCCGAGATTCAAGACGTGAGTTAAGAAAACAGAGGGGGCACAAGACCAACACAATCTTCACGATCCAGGTTGCACCTCGTAAGGTTGTTGATTCGTTGCATACGTTGATCTTGACATCCTCACTTTTGAGATCTTCATCCACGCGATCACGACGGAAAGAAGCTATACTAGGATTGATCTTCTCGAAGATCGAGCTATACAAGATCAACTCACGGAGTGAGATGTTGAAACATCTCGAGTTGAGACACAAAACACATCAAGAGGTATGGAAGAACAAATGACGGGGTTTGATTTGGTGGGCAACAATTCCACGCTTAGAAAGATGGTGTATGGTGTCAAGGTGGCGAGAAAGTAATTGCCATGATCCCGTAACGGGGCACCTTGAGAAAGGTGCTCGTTGGATTCTTCCCTTAAGTCGGAAAAAGAATTACTTTTGATCCATAGATCATTGAAACTCTTCATACCAGCTTAACACAATTTACATTTGATCATTTGAAAGAGCTCGAAGAAATGGCATACTCGAACTAGGATGGATGATGTGGACTACCTTGTTGAAGACAACGCAAGGGATGATTTTTGCTTATCATCGGGGATGGATGGGACCCATGGTAGGTCCACTTTTGAAGATGATCTTGGACAACAACTGCTGAGAAGGCAGATCATAGTGAAAGGGCACAATGGTGGGTGCAAGCTGGGGACAAAATGCAAATGTTGGGAATGATTCTAGTAACTGGGGAGAAACCCGACAGTAGAGAGAGATCCCAATTAATGTCGACGATAATCCTAGTGCTTGCGCGTGCTGTCAAGAACTTGAGCACTTCCATATTCATCAAGTTTTACCAATATCCATGTCAAGGATCCTGGCAACACAACATACTACCATGATGGATAATGGTGGAGGATGCAGATGCAAAGAAAGATAACACTTTCTCAGATTTCACCTTAGCGAGGCCAAGGGATCAAAATCTGGATGATCGACTGAGAGACATTTAGCACTCCGCTTCTAATGTTATCCTTGTTGTGCTAGCATAACCCATTTATTGATATGGTTTGGTATCTGGGACATCAAGTAAAAGGTCAGACTTCGGGAACACAAAAATCCATAAGGAACTACTATTGGAATAAATTCTACGAGATCCTTATGGGGAGGTGGCCAACTTCTTCAAACAAGATACTACAATAATAGGTCTTCTGGTTGGGTGTGTTGGCCACGTCATCCACTCTACCGGTTACCGAGAGACCAATATTATAGCTCTTAGGAAAACGTTCCAACCATCACATCTGCCTGAGATTCAGATCTGGTTGGTGTCAGGATATTCCAGACTCATATAGTCTAGAAAGAAAATGAAAGTTTGCAACACAAATCGACGAGATGACATTGTGAGATTCTCGGGAGATGAACTATGATAGCAAGCTCCAGAACATGAGCTGGTTCTGCTACAACATGTGGACACGCTGTCCCGGACAAGCATGACCACATAGTAGTCTTATAATAAAACACTACCGAGTTCTGGTTGGGAACCATCACCGCGAAAAATGAAGTCTTGTGCATTACCATGGATTAGCACTTAACTCCTTTTCCTAGAACAAATCAGTCAGTGGTTTGGTGTGCTAGGGACACATGTACAATGAAGGTTGCAAGTCTCCAAACCACAGAATACTTCGCACATGTGCAAGACTGGGTTGGGATGATTCCAGAGGAAACAACATTGACTTTCTCGAATTCACGACGGCAACTTGCATCAAATGCACATGAATTAGAGGAAGTCACTTCTTTCATCCAATCATAGGCTTCATGAACGGAACACGAAGATAATGCTTACAAAAGTTTCCAATACTAGCTTGATGTTCAACATGAATCATGGAGGAGACAAAATGCCGCAGGTGGGCTCAATAGCAACTCATCGGAATTTCCATATCACTGGACTTCCACCATCATGTGAACACGGTGATAGCATTGGTCATACCAAAAGATGTAATGGTGTATGCTCGAGGGATCAACCACGAGTAAGAAAACATTACGAACATCGTTGGTTCTGATTTGACTTGACGATAGCTCATACTCAAGTCAAAGTTTTCACAAGGCAATAGATCCAACAACTGATCAAGATGACCAATCAATGGAGATATCATCTTTCTTCAACACACACACACACACACATACACACACACAGAAGACATCCCTTAGAGATGAACTAAGTTAAGCAAAGCTTCTACCTTCCAACTCTCCAAGTTGTTGTCTAGCTCAACCAACTATCTCAGGGATATCCAACACAGATTCTTGGAGAAGGGGTGATTGATAAGAAAACCAACTCGATCACGAACTCAACATAGCGGTCAGGTGACAACCAGGTAATACTTCCGAGAAGATCTTCGGAACATCACAAACCACCGATATGTTACTAAGCTCGAGAACAACCTTGCTTTTCAGGGCAAGATGATATGATCAAAAGAGTGAGGGATTGACATAATCCTAACTCATTGATCGAGGAGTGCACTAGAAATAAGGACTAGATAGCAAGATCCATCTTAGGATGATGATTTAATAACCAACACGCTAAGAATGAGAATATTGTCCATTAACTACCAAGCAACGGAGTTTCTAGGAGTATTGATTTCACACATCATGACTCACTTGCTAGCATTCTGGTTACAATAACACGGGAGCCGAGGAATGAACAATGATGGCAAGAAGTATCACTGCGTCAAAAATTCATAAGAGATGGTGCAATTCCTATGATATTCTTGACATGAATACGGAATACTCCAAGGTAGAACAGAACAAAAGCTGGTTTGGCATTTGATCTGCGGAATACAACTACTTTGACCCAATCCTAGAAATGGATAAGGTACTGGAGTTTGTTTCTCCTAGTCATTCCAGAACAGAATGGCTTGATGGACCACAAGAATAATGGGCATCGATGAACACGAGTGCACGACTGCTCCTGACTATCAATTGATAGACGGGGGTCAGAATACAACTAAAGAGAGACAACGCAAAGGCATATAACTTTCTGAGTTGTGGATGCATAGATTAGTATGTCGAGCAAAGCTCAACATTTCTTTCGGATAACCCATGTAGAAAGGTAGAACTAGCAGATTCACGATGTAGAATGGAGAACTCATCAAGAGCACTCTGATTGTGATCTTTTGGTTCAAAAGAACTTTTGCCATAAGCAGTTCATGGTATTTGGAAGAAAGAAATACCACGGACCTCGAGGACTGTCGCAAGGTTTCTAATATCCTAAAGGAACGAGTAACACTATCTACACGAATTAAGTAGAGTGAATCTTGGGTTCAAGAACCCAGGAAATAATACCTACTAACTAATAACATCATGAGATGCTTTCGAGAATGGTGGCCAGAATCATCACACCGGGAACACAAAACATGGCTAGATTACTAGGTGACTCCCTAAAACACCTAGGGTCATAATAATAGCTCCAACATATATGTCGAGGTAGTAGAGTACCTCAACAGACCATTAGTGTTCTTAATCTGGCCCAACAATACAATGGGAACATGGAGGAAAGATTTGCAAGTGCATTAGACTATTTAGAAACCTAGGATGACTCAGACAGCATAACGGCTGTAAATGCTCAAAATGATTTGAGACATCCTGCAAAATGGTGGCATAACCACTCAACATCACAATATTAAAGTTCTGAGGCCAGCTATGACATATGGAAGTAGTAGGAACTGATCTGAGGCTTGAACTCAACAATCCTAGGCAACTACGGTTTAGTAACACGTCATCCTGAGAGATAGAAGAGAAGCCTAGTTCTTAAGCCCGTAGAAAAGATAAGATGACTCAGATCAGAAGGTCATGAGGATAAGGAGTAAAAAGAGCCTTACGTTCCCATCCACAATCAATTCCCTTATATAACTAAAGCATTTCTAGACACGACTTCGACCAGCTTGGCTTGGTAATCCTACAGGCAGTCAGGCTCTGATACCAAAGCTGTCAGGACCCCGATTCCAAGTCACATCGATCTAGCCGATAACACCTCATATCACTTTGTGGCCTCACGCACGGTATTCCCACGGGTGTCGCCTTACCATGGCCCGGGACCGTTTGCGCCTTTTGGCTCATGTATATGATAGTGTCGCTAGCATCCATATGACAGAGAACCCGGGCCGACATGGCTAGTCGTGAACCCAAAGCGGCACCAACCTATGGGGATAGGCATACATGAATCACATCGAGCATGTCGGTCAGCAGCGTGTGAATCCGGGCTGTAGCACTGTGCTAACAGGACTCCGATGAACCCGGGCTATAGCAGGCTAGGCAGGACTCCGGATGTCACTGCGTGACATTTCCTCGAAGGGACAGACATAGGAACGAAGTGAAACACATGCCGTCCAGTCAAGTGTCCTGAGCAGTAGTGCTGGGCTAGCAGGACTCCGGTGAACCGGGCTGTAGCGGACTACTATGGCTCATGGAAGCACTAGAATACATTTCCCCATAAGAGAGGCTGCCAAGGATAAACAAGTATATTGTCGGATCGCACACATACCAAGCATTTCAATCATACACACAATATGCTCGATATGTGTAAATACAACATGGCATCACAACATAACTCTACGACTCAAGTATTTATTCATTAGGCTCCGAGGAGCGAGATATTACAAACATGGGTCTCATGACCAAACAATCATAGCATACAAATCAAAGCACATGCGGAAGCTTAACTTGTCTGAGTACAGACAACTACAAATGAAGAAGGCTGAGAAGCCTGGCTATCTACCAGATCCTGATGAGGGCACAAGATCGTAGCTGAGGTATCAAGCTAAACGTCGAAGTCCACACGGAACCACTAGTGAGACTGACATCCCTCTGCAAAACATAACAAAGGCAAACGTGAGTACAAATGTACCCAGCAAGACTTACATCGGAACTATCTACATATGCATTGGTATCAATAAAGGGGGTGGTGGAGTTTAACTGCAGCAAGCCAGCTTTGACTCAGTGGCTAACCTGAACTACGACTGCAAGCAACTCTTTTGAGGTGGCACACACGAGTCCACATATTCACCAATCAATACACCGCTACGGATCCGCTCCCGTCTTCCTACGAGAACGCCATCCATATCACTCACGCTTATCTTGCACATTTTAGTGTATCCACTTCCACTTGTCTATGAACTGTTATAGGCAACCAAGTATTCCTTTACCACGGACGCGGCTATTCGAATAGATGATGTTAACCCTGTAGGGGTGTACTTCTTCATACACGCTCTCACCACTTACCGTCGTTTACACGACATGTACTCGGCAACCTTCAAGCGGAAGCCCAACGAGGGTGTCGGCCACGGCCTACCTAAACACTCAAGTCTCTAGTCCAGGTTTATCGCCTATCTAGGTTCCATCCGCAGGGAGTCTGGCCGAGGTTTCCACATATGGCCCCGAACGATGTGAACAGGGTTCCCGAGACACCAAACGGGTGACTCGGTACACCGTGCCACGGTGTATCTACAACATCATAGCCCACCCCTAGGGTCAGCGCTACGCACGGCCGCCAACACATAACCTACAAACACCAGAAACTAGTTGCAACTCCTGGACAGAGTACTAGGGTGATTAAGAAGCCGAGAGGGTCCCTTGGTTTCGGGCGCAAAGTATGGTAGTAACTGATTCTTAAATCACACATACAGATCTCAGTTCTTAGGGACAGCCTCAATGAAACAACCCACCATGTACTCCTACATGGCCTCTCATCGATACCTTTACCAAATCATGTTCAACACATCCCTCACATTACCGACATAATCATTTCACTCTAGCCCATCACCCAGATGAACCAGACCTGACACAACTCTAAGCATAGCAGGCATATCAAGGTAGGAAACACATACATGGCTCAATCAACTCCTACACATGATAGTGGGTTTCATCTAGTTACTGTGGCAATGACAGGTCATGCATAGGATAAGGGTTCAACTACCGCAGCACACAGTGGTTTGAAACGTTGTTGTCTTAATGCAGTAAAGGAGAGCAGAAGCGAGAACATGGGATTGTATCGATATGATCAATGGGGCTGCTTGCCTGATGGAGTAGTAGTAGGGTACTGCCCTTCAGTTGGATACTCGGAGATATCCTCGGAGGCAGAACCTACCACGAAAGACACCACAGAATACAATCATCACATGGCAATATGCAACAATATGATGCATGCTATGTCATGGCAATATGAGGTGTCCTGCCTAATGTGATCTGAAACAAGTTGAAATGGGTCCATTTGAATCAAAGATTCAAATGGGAGCTTATGTTCTTAAGCATTATAAGTGTATTATTTTGTTTCACCTAAACAGCAAGGTTAAAGTGTTTTGTCATGCAAGAAACCATTACAGATGGAAATATTGAATTTTTCTAATCAAATTTCATATATAAATCTTTGCATTTGGAGTTATAGATTAAAAGTTATGAATTTTTGAAGTTTTGGTTATTTTCTGGAATTTCCTATATAAGAATAAATCAAGAAAAGGATTTACTACATCAGCCTGGCGTCAGTGTGATGTCAGCGGGTCAAAGGCGCCAGCCCAGGTCAAACCTGACTGGTGGGCCCCATCTGTCAGTGTAAAAACTAACTAACAGAGTTAGTTAGTGTTTCGTTAGCACTAAACTAGGTTAGTTAGGCCCTGGGCCCACATGTCAGTGAGTCAACCTATTAACTAAAATAATTAGTGTTAACTATACTAATTCTAATTAGACAGGGGCATGGCCCACACGTCAGTGACTCAGGGGAGGTCAACCTGGGCCCACACGGGGCCAAACAGGGTCAAACTCGTCGGCGTTTAGCCACCGGCGAGGCCAGACGCGGCGAAGCAGCGTGGGATTCACCTACAAGGCGCCGTTTGGCGCGCGGAGCACAGCTACGGGACGCGGACGCTCGTCCGCATCCAACCGTGGTGGTGGCGCGGCCGGGGAGTGGCCGGAGTGGCGCCGGTGACGAGCTCGACGGCGGCCGAAGCTTGGGTGCAGGTGGGGATGAGGCTGTGGTGCGCAAATGAGCACGGCGAGGTGCTACGGGGGCTCTATGCGATGCAGGGAGCGTGTTGGGCGCATGCCCGGGACCAAATGGTCACCGGAGCATCGCTGGCGACGAGCGCGGGCGGTGGCGCATGCAGGTGAGCATGGTGCAGTTGCTACGGAGTGCAAAAGAGGAAACGGAGAGGATGGGGAGATGGCTGAGCTCACGGGGGTCACGATGAGGCAGTCGGCGAGGTCGGGGGCGAGCTGATGCGGCGGGGACGGCGAAGGGGATCTCTGGTGGCCGGAGTTGGGGAGGACGAGGTCGGGGCGGTTCCAGAGCGGGCGAGCGCTCGGGGCTCGGCCTGCTCGACGTAGTCGATGATGGCGGAGCTCGTGGACACGAGGCGCGACGCGAGGATGACGGAGGGCGCGGCTACGGCGACGGTGCAGCGGCAGAGGCGTCGGCCATGGTGGGACAGGGCGAGGGAGAGGCGTTGGGGGTGAATGGAGGGTTCTACGGGGTCGGGGCGACGACGTGGATGTCGTCCGCGGCGTCAAGGCGGTGACCGGGTGAAGCAGAGGAGCAGGGATGTGGCGTGGCAAGCTCGGGCGCGCGCGCTGTGTCCTTCCTCTGCCTACTGGCAGAGGTAGGCGATGACTGGCACGGGACAGCACAGCTGCACAGTGCTCGGTTGGCTAGTGGGCTGCCAGGTGGGCTGCGCCAGGTTAGTTCCTTTCCCTCTCTTTTTCTGTTTTTTTATTTATTCTATTATTTCTGTAACTTCAGGGTTTTATTAAAAATGCCAGGGCATTTCCAAAAATCATAAAATTAATCATGGCTACTGCTTAGAATATATCCAACAGTAAACATTTTAGTTTATGATTATTTGAGCATTTAAATTATTTTATAGCATTTAAATGCCCAAATGCAAATACTATATGAATTAATCCAATGACCTCAAGATGTCCTAGAAAAGTGTGCACCATTTTGTCAAAGGTTTTAACCCAAAACAAAAAGGGTGGACTTTTTAGAAGGGCATTTCACGTTCATTGAAAAAGTTTTTAGTAAACCCTAGTTGTTCCAGGGGGGGTGCTGGGGGTTCTGTCATCCCCATTTCAGTTTTCTGGGAAATTAAACATGATGCAACACTCTAATGCATGAACTAGCTAGGGTGTGACATCGGCCCGGCCGGATTTGCTTTTGGCGTATCCGGTGTTGGCGCACGTTCCCGTGACCCGTATATTGACCTTGCAAGTTTTTCCTTGCTGTCCAATACATCTTGCAGGTCACGTGTGTTGCCCCGAGCCTTGGTATTTTTGATTGAGTGGCGGCGGGGTGCAGGCTGAATTTTAGGCTGAAACGCCTCTCTGGCTCGGCCACGTAGTGGCCGGTCAGCCGCATTCGTACACTGGTGAATGAGGTTTCAATGCTTCCTCCTCGAGGTGAGGTAGCAACCTACGTTTTGGGTAACTCTTGGAGGGGCGCTCGAGTTCGTATTCCTCGGCCACAAGGACTTCGGTCCATCTGTCTGCTAGCAAGTCTTGATCAGCTTGAAGATGTTGTTGCTTTTTCTTTAGGCTATTTGTTGTGGCCATAAGCCGGCGCTTGAAGCGCTCCTGCTCGACGGGGTCCTCAGGCACGATAAATTCTTCGTCGCCGAGGCTCGCCTCGTCTTCAGAGAGAGGCATGTAATTGTCCTCCTCCGGTTCTCCATCTGCTGCCTGCTCTGGAGGGCTGGCTTGTTCATCCTCCAGCTCTACATCATGCTGCAGGGGATTGTGGTTGTCTTCGGCACTATCCGAAGTGTTATTATCTCCTATGCCGGTATCACTACTTTTGCTGTGGCGGGACTTAGAGTGGCACCGCTGACGTCGGGGCTTGGGTTGCTTCTTGGAGGGGTCATCCTCCGCTGTCTCGTCGCCATTGCCTTCTTTAGGGGTATCCACCATGTATATGTCGTATGATGAGGTAGCGGTCCAGCACCCTGTGGGCGGTGGTTCCTGCTCGTCTCCTGCATCGTCGTCCATACCGTCGATGTCTTCGGAGTCGAAGTCGAGCATGTTGGTTAAATCATCGACAGTGGCTACTAAGTGGGTGGTGGGTGGGCAGCGAATTTCTTCGTCGTCCACATCCCATTCTAGCCGGACATAGTTCGGCCAAGGTTCTCCTGACAGGGAGAGAGACCTTAATGAATTTAGCACATCGCCGAAGGGCGAGTGCTGAAAGATATCTGTGGAGGTGAACTCCATGATCGGCGCCCAGTCGGATTCGACGGGCACGGATATAAGCGGCTCGGAGTCCGTGGTCGGAGGTGAATCCAGTGGTTCGACGACATGGCTCTCGTAAGGGGTAAAGTCAGTATCCGGCTCTATCGCCATTGAGAGTGCGGCCTCCATGGCGGGGCCTATCCCTCCGCTCTCATATGGCACGATTTGCTCTGGATTGACGGCCGGAGTAGTTGCAGATGCGATTTTCCGAATATTGTCCGACGATAGAGTTACGTCAAGCTCATCGTGACTGTGCGGCGCACCTGACATGGTCTCGAATCCGTCAAAGATCAAGTCTCCGCGGTTGTCGGCAGTGTAGTTTAAGTTTATGAACCTGACCTGATGGCCAGGGGTGTAGCTCTCAATCTGCTCCAGATGGCCAAGCGAATTGGCCCGCAGTGCGAAGCCGCCGTATACGAAGATCTATCCGGGGAGGAAAACCTCACCTTGGACCGCATCGTTACCGATGATTGAAGGAGCCATCAAGACTTATGGTGACGACACAGTGGAACTCTCAATGAAAGCACCAATGTTGGTGTCAAAACCGGCGGATCTCGGGTAGGGGGTCCCGAATTGTGCGTCTAAGGCAGATGGTAACAGGAGAGAAGGGGCACGATGTTTACCCAGGTTCGGGCCCTCTTGAAGGAGGTAATACCCTACGTCCTGCTTGATTGTTCTTGATGATATGAGTATTACAAGAGTTGATCTACCACGAGATTGTAGAGGCTAAACCCTAGAAGCTAGCCTATGGTATGATTGTCTGTTGTCCTACGGACTAAACCCTCCAGTTTATATAGACACCGGAGGGGGTTAGGGTTACACAGAGTCGGTTACAAGGGAGGAGATCTACATATCCGTATTGCCTAGCTTTCCTTCCACGCCAAGGAGAGTCCCATCCGGACACGGGACGAAGTCTTCAATCTTGTATCTTCATAGTCCAACAGTCCGGCCAAAGGATATAGTCCGGCTATCCGAAGACCCCCTAATCCAGGACTCCTTCAGTCATGTTCATCCAACCCCCACCGGGAACTGTTAATCCACAATCAACCAGCCGACTCGACTCACCACTGATACGTCTCCAACGTATCTATAATTTGTTATTGTTCCATGCTATTATATTATCTATTTGGATGTTTTATATGCATTAATATTCTATTTTATATTATTTTTGGGACTACCTTATTAACCTAGAGCCCAGTGCCACTTTCTTTTTTCCTTGTTTTTGAATTTTATACAAAAGGAATATCAAATGGAGTCTGATACGTCCATTTTGCATCATGCTTTTATATCGATATTTATTGCATTATGGGCTATTATTACACATTATGTCACAATACTTATGCCTATTCTCTCTTATTTTACAAGGTTTACGTAAAGAGGGAGAATGTTGGCAGTTGGGATTCTGGGCTGGAAAAGGAGAAAATATTAGAGACCTATTCTACACAGCTCCAAAAGTCCTGAAACTTCACGGAAGACGTTTTCAGAATATATAAAAAATACTAAGCGCAAGAAGTTAACCAGGGGGCCACACCCTACCCACGAGGGAGGGGGGCGCGCCCCTACCCCCCTGGGCGCGTCCCCTACCTCGTGGGCCCCTTGGTGGCCCTCCGATGTCCATCTTCTGCTATATGAAGTCTTTCGATGAGAAAAAAATCATAAGCCATCTTCTCGGATGAAACTCCGCTGCCACGAGGCGGAACCTTGGCGGAACCAATCTAGGGCTCCAGCAGAGCTGTCCTGCCGGGGAAGCTTCCCTCCGGGAGGGGGAAATCATCGCCATCATCATCACCAACGCTCCTCTCATCGGGAGAGGGCAATCTCCATCAACATCTTCATTAGCACCATCTCCTCTCAAAACCCTAGTTCATCTCTTGCATCCAATTCTTGTCTCCAAGTCCGGAATTGGTACTAGTAGGATGCTGGTAGTGTTAATTACTCCTTGTAGTTGATGCTAGTTGGTTTATTTGGTGGAAGATCATATGTTCAGATCCTATATGCATATTAATACCCCTCTGATTGTGAACATGAATATGCTTTGTGAGTAGTTACATTTGTTCCTGAGGACATGGGAGAAGTCTTGCTATTAGTAGTCATGTGAATTTGGTATTCGTTTGATATTTTGATGAGATGCATGTTGTCTCTCCTCTAGTGGTGTTATGTGAACGTCGACTACATGACACTTCACCATTACTTGGGCCTAGAGGAAGGCATTGGGAAGTAATAAGTAGATGATGGGTTGCTAGAGTGACAGAAGCTTAAACCCTAGTTTATGCGTTGCTTCGTAAGGGGCTGATTTGGGTCCATATGTTTCATGCTATGGTTAGGTTTACCTTAATACTTTTGTTGTAGTTGTGGATGCTTGCAATAGAGGTTAATCATAAGTGGGATGCTTGTCCAAGTAAGGACAGTACCCAAGTACTGGTCCACCCACATACCAAATTATCAAAGTATCGAACGCGAATCATATGAGCATGATGAAAACTAGCTTGATGATATTCCCATGTGTCCTCGGGAGCGCTTTTCTCTATATAAGAGTTTGTCCAGGCTTGTCCTTTGCTATAAAAAGGATTGGGCCACCTTACTGCACTTTATTTACTTTTGTTACTTGTTGCTCGTTACAAATTATCCTATCAAAAAACTATCTGTTACCACTTGTTTCAGTACTTGCAGAGAATACCTTGCTGGAAACCGCTTATCATTTCCTTCTGCTCCTCGTTGGGTTCGACACTCTTTCTTATCGAAAGGCCTATGATAGATCTGCTATACTTGTGGGTCATCAAGACTCTTTTCTGGCGCTGTTGCCGGGGAGTGAAGCGCCTTTGGTAGGTGGAATTTGGTAAGGAAAAATTTATATAGTGTGTTGGAATTTACTGTCACTTGTTACTATGGAAAGTAATCCTCTGAGGGGCTTGTTCGGGGTATCTTCAGCCCGACCAGTAGAGCAGAGAGTTGCTCCTCAACCTACTGAGCCTATTGAAAATGAAAATGTCTACTTTGAAATTCCTTTGCATATGATAGAAAAATTGCTAGCTAATCCTTTTTTAGGAGATGGAACAAAGCATCCTGATGAGCATCTAATATACGTGGATGAAGTTTGTGGATTACTTAAGCTAGCAGGTGTACCCGGAGATGTTGTTAAGAAGAAGGTCTTCCCTTTATCTTTGAAGGGAGATGCATCGACATGGTATAGGCTATGTGATGATATGGGGTCATGGAACTACAAACGATTGAAATTGGAATTTCATCAGAAGTTTTATCCTATGCATCTTGTTCATCGTGATCGCAATTATATATATAATTTTTGGCCTCGCGAAGGAGAAAGCATCGGTCAAGCTTGGGGGAGGCTTAAATCAATGTTATATTCATGCCGCAATCATCAGCTCTCAAGAGAAATGATTATTCAAAAAATTTATGCTCGGCTTTCTGATAGCAATCGCACCATGCTTTATACTTCTTGTGCTGGCTCTTTTATGATGAAGACTATTGAATTCAAATGGGATTTATTGGAAAGAATTAAACGCAACTCTGAATATTGGGACCTCGATAAAGGTAAGGAGTCAGGTATGACACCTAAGTTTGATTATGTTAAATCTTTTATGGATACCGATGTTTTCCATAAATTTAGCACTAAATATGGACTTGACTCTGAAATAGTAGCTTCTTTCTATGAATCTTTTGCTACTTATGTTGATCTCCCAAAGGAGAAATGGTTTAAATATCATCCTCCCATAGAAGTAAAAGTAGTTGCACCTATTAAGGTTGAAGAAAACACTATCACTTATAATGATCCTATTGTTCCTACTTCTTATGTTGAGAAACCACCTTTCCCTATTAGGATAAAGGATCATGCTAAAGCTTCAACTATGGTTCGTAAAAGCAATATTAGAACTTATACACCTCCTGAGCAAATTAAAGTTGAACCTGATATTGCTATTGTTAAAGATCTCTTGTCTGATAATATTGATGGGCATGTTATTCATTTCCTTGATGAGACTGCTAGAATTGCTAAACCTTGTGCTAAAGATAAAAACAGACCTATGGTAGGCATGCCTGTTATTTCTGTTAAAATAAGAGATCATTGTTATCATGGCTTATGTGATATGGGTGCTAGTGCTAGTGCAATACCTTACGCCTTATACAAAGAAATTATGCATGATATTGCACCTACTGAGATAGAAGATATTGATGTCACAATTAAACTCGCCAATAGAGATACTATTTCACCAATGGGAATTGTTAGAGATGTTGAAGTCTTGTGTGGGAAAACTAAATATCCTGCTCATTTTCTTGTTCTTGGTTCCCCACAAGATAGCTTTTGTCCCATTATATTTGATAGACCCTTCTTAAACACTGTTAATGCTAAGATAGATTGCAAAAGGATGTTGTTACTATCGGTTTAGATGATATGTCTCATGAATTTAATTTCTCTAAATTTAGTAGACAACACCGTGAAGAAGAATTACCTAGTAAGGATTAAATTATTGGTCTTGCTTCTATTGCCGTACCTCCTAGTGATCCTTTAGAACAATATTTGCTAGACCATGAAAATGATATGTCTATGAATGAAAGAAGGAAATAGATGAAGTATTCTTTAAACAGGAACCTATTCTGAAACACAATTTGCCTGTTGAAATCCTAGGGGATCCTCCTCCACCCAAGGGTGACCCCATGTTTGAGCTTAAACCGTTGTCTGGTACTCATAAATATGCTTATCTTGATGAGAAAAAGATATATCCTATTATTATTAGTGCTAACCTTTCAGAGCATGAGGAAGAGATATTATTGAAAACTCTGAAGAAGCACCGTGCTGCTATTGAGTATACTCTTGATGATCTTAAGGGCATTAGTCCCACTCTATGTCAACATAAAATAAATTTGGAAGAAGATGCTAAACCAGTTCGTGATCATCAACAACGGCTGAATCCTAAAATGAAGGAAGTGGTAAGAAAGGAAATACTAAAGCTCCGTGAGGCAGGTATAATTTATCCCGTTGCTGATAGTCAGTGGGTAAGTCATGTCCATTATGTCCCTAAGAAGGGAGGTATTACTGTCATTCCTAATGATAAAGATGAATTGATTCCTCAAATAATTATTACAGGTTATAGGATGGTAATTGATTTCCGCAAATTAAATAAGGCCACTAAAAAGGATCATTGCCCTTTACCTTTTATTGATCAAATGCTAGAAAGATTATCCAAACATACACATTTTTTCTTTCTAGATGGTTATTCTGGTTTCTCTCAAATACCTTGGTCAGCCAAGGATCAATCAAAGACTACCTTTACTTGCCCTTTTGGTACTTTTGCTTATAGACGTATGCCTTTTGGTTTATGTAATGCACCTGCTACCTTTCAAAGATGCATGATGGCTATATTCTCCGACTTTTGTGAAAAGATTTGTGGGGTTTTCATGCATGATTTCTCCATCTATGGATCTTCTTTTGATGATTGCTTAAGCAACCTTGATCGAGTTTTGTAGAGATGTGAAGAAACTAATCTTGTCTTGAATTGGGAAAAGTGTCACTTTATGGTTAATGAAGGTATTGTCTTAGGGCATAAAGTTTCTGAAAGAGCTAAAGTTGGTAAAGCCAAGGTTGATGCTATTTAAAAGATGCCATGCCCCAAGGACATCAAAGGTATAAGAAGTTTCCTTGGTCACGCCAGATTTTATAGGAGGTTCATTAAGGACTTCTCAAAAATTTCTCGGCCTCTGACTAATTTATTACAAAAAGATATACCATTTGTCTTTGATGATGATTGTGTAGAAGCATTTGAAATACTTAAGAAATCATTGATCTCTGCACCTATTGTTCAGCCACCTGATTGGAATTTACCCTTTGAAATTATGTGTGATGCTAGTGATTATGCTGTAGGTGCTATTCTAGGGCAAAGAGTTGATAAGAAATTAAACGTTATTCAATATGCTAGTAAAACCCTAGACAATGCTCAAAGAAATTATGCTACCACTGAAAAAGAATTCTTAGCAGTTGTATTTGCTTGTGACAAGTTCAGACCTTATATTGTTGATTCTAAAGTAACTATTCACACTGATCATGCTGCTATTAAATATCTTATGGAAAAGAAAGATGCTAAACCTAGACTTATTAGATGGGTTCTCTTGCTACAAGAATTTGACTTACATATTGTTGATAGAAAGGGAGCTGAGAACCCCGTTGCAGACAACTTGTCTAGGTTAGAAAATGTGCTTGATGACCCACTACCTATTGATGATAGCTTTCCTGATGAGCAATTAAATATCATAAATGCTTCTCATACTACTCCATGGTATGCTGATTATGCTAATTACGTTGTTGCTAAGTTTATACCACCTAGTTTCACATACCAACAAAAGAAAAAGTTCTTCTATGATTTGAGGCATTACTTTTGGGGTGACCCACATCTTTATAAAGAAGGAGTATATGGTGTTATTAGACGTTGTGTACCTGAGCATGAACAGGAACAGATCCTACGCAAGTGTCACTCCAAAGCTTATGGACGACACCATGCTGGAGATAGGACTGCACATAAGGTATTGCATCTGGTTTTTATTGGCCTACTCGCTTTAAGCATGCCCGTAAGTTTGTCTTATCTTGTGATGAATGTCAAAGAATTGGTAATATTAGTAGACGTCAAGAAATGCCTATGAACTATTCTCTCGTTATTGAACCATTTGATGTTTGGGGCTTTGACTATATGGGGCCTTTTCCTTCCTCTAATGGATATACACATATTTTAGTTGTTGTTGATTACGTTACTAAGTGGGTAGAAGCTATTCCAACTAGTAGTGCTGATCATAACACTTCTATTAAAATGCTTAAAGAAGCTATTTTTTTGAAGATTTGGAGTCCCTAGATATTTAATGACTGATGGTGGTTCACATTTTATTCATGGTACTTTCTGTAAAATGCTTGCTAAGTATGATGTTAATCATATAATTGCATCCCCTTATCACCCTCAGTCTATTGGTTAAGTAGAATTGAGTAATAGAGAGATCAAATTAATTTTGCAAAAGACTGTTAATAGATCTAGAAAGAATTGGTCCAAGAAACTTGATGATGCATTATGGGCCTATAGAACTGCATATAAAAATCCTATGGGTATGTCTCCGTATAAAATGGTTTACGGAAAAGCATGTCACTTACCTCTCGAACTAGAACACAAGGATTATTGGGCTATTAAAGAGCTCAATTATGATTTTAAACTTGCCGGTGAGAAGAGGTTATTTGATATTAGCTCACTCGATGAATGGAGAACCCAAGCCTATGAAAATACCAAGTTGTTTAAAGAAAAATTTAAAAGATGGCATGATAAAAGGATACAAAGGCGTGAGTTTAATGTAGGTGATTATGTATGGCTATACAACTCTCGTTTAAGATTTTTTGCAGGAAAACTTCTCTCTAAATGGGAAGGTCCTTACGTTATCGAGGAGGTCTATCGTTCCGGTGCCATAAAAATCAACAACTTCGAAGGCACAAATCCGAAGGTGGTGAACGGTCAAAGAATCAAACATTATATCTCAAGTAATCCCGTAAATGTTGAAACCAATGTTATTGAAACCGTAACCCCGGAGGAATACAAAGGGACACTTTCTGGAACGTTTCAGACTCCGAAAAGGAATAGGTATGTGGTACGATAAGTAAACCGACTCCAAAACAGTTTTTAAGGCAATATTTCTCCGTTTTGGAATATTTAGAAAAATAGAAAAATAATAAGAAGTCCGGGAAGGACATGAGGTCTCCACGAGGGTGGAGGGTGCGCCCTACCCTACTAGGCGCATCCCCCTACCTCGTGGCTACCTCGTGCGCTTTCCGAACTCCGTTTTCTTACACGGCACGTATTTTGGTCGGTAAAAAATCATTATATAATCTCCCGGGGGTTTTGACTCCCGTATCACGCAATTATCCTCTGTTTGTGTTTCGAGATTTTGTTGCTGCAGATTAGAGCAAGATGTCTTCGCAAGAGTCAGTCGGGGAGAGCCGGGTGTCTCATCCGGCACCGAGATCAATGACAAACAATAATCTTGACCTCTTTGGGCTAGCTACGGAGGAAGAGATAGAGGCTGATTTGAAGAGGATAGATGCCATGAAAGAGGATCAAGAAGTCACTTCCCGCTTTCGAGCTGGATTCACAATGGGAGAACTGCAGAGCTCGGCTATTCCAAACTCGGTTATCCCTTCCAATGTTAGATTTCTTTCTGATGAGAATATGAAAAGGAGTGTCATTGGTTCTCCCACAGCTATGCAGCACCCTTGGGTGCAGGGAGCTTTGGCTGTTACAGGAAAACTCCAAAAGGAAATAATGGACCTCAAGCAGCAAGTCAATAAGCTTGAGGAGGAGAATCGTATCCTGAGGGGCATCATCTCCAAGAATATCACATCACCATTCCCGAAAAGAGAGACATAATCACATGGGTATGGGCACTCCCCTTGGCAACTGCCAAGCTTGGGGGAGTGCCCCGGTATCGTATCACCATCACTTTTATGTTTACCGTTTTCTTAGTTCGATCCTTTTGGTAATATCTTGATCTACTAGAATAAAAGTTCTTAGTATGATCTAGTTTTGAGTTTTGCTTTTTCATTCCTCTATGCAATCGAGTCCGTGAGCTATATAATAAATATTAGTGTTGAGTCAAGGGCTTGATTATTTTGCCATGATCCTAAGTGAATAAAAGAAAAGAAATAAAATAAAATAAAATAAAAAGAAACAAAGAGATCATATGGATCTTATGGAGAGTAATGACCTCACATAGAAAAGGTATGATGAATAAAAGTTGTTGAGAGTTGACAAACATAGTTTTGGTCATCATTGCAATTAATAGGAAGTAATAAAGAAAGACAGGTCTTCACATATAAATATACTATCTTGGACATATTTTATGATTGTGAGCACTCATTAAAATATGACATGCTAAAGAGTTGACGTTGGACAAGGAAGACAACGTAATGGGTTATGTTTTCTTACATCTGAGATAAATTATATTGTCATGGATCATCCAACATGGTTGAGCTTGCCTTTCCTCCTCATGTTAGACAAATTCATCGCACCAAGTAGAGTTACTACTTGTGCTTCCAAATACCCCTAAAACCAGTTTTGCCATGAGAGTCCACCATACCTACCTATGGATTGAGTAAGATCCTCCAAGTAAGTTATCATTGGTGCAAGCAATAAAAATTGCTCTCTAAATATGTATGACTTATTAGTGTGGGAGAAATAAGCTTTATACGATCGTGTGATATGGAAGAAATAAATGCGACAGATTGCATAATAAAGGTCCATATCACAAGTGGCAATATAAAGTGACGTTCTTTTGCATTAAGATTTTGTGCATCCAACCATAAAAGCGCATGACAACCTCTGCTTCCCTCTGTGAAGGGCCTATCTTTTACTTTTATCTCCTACATTGCATAAGAGTCTTGGTGATCTTCACCCATCCTTTTTACATTTTATCCTTTGGCAAGCACAGTATGTTGGAAAGATCCTGGTATATATGGCTAATTGGATGTGAGTTTTCATGAACTATTATTGTTGACATTACCCTTGAGGTAAAACGTTGGGAGGCAAAACTATAAGCCCCTATCTTTCTCTGTGTCAGATTAAAACTCCATACCCATAAGTATTGCGTGAGTGTGAGAAATTGTGAAAGACTATATGATAGTTGAGTATGTGGACTTGCTGAAAAGCTCTTAGATATTGACTCTTTCATGTGTTATGATAAATTGCAATTGCTCCAATGACTGAGATTATAGTTTGTTAGTTTTCGATGAAGTTTATGATTCATACTTGAAATTGTGATTGAATTATTACTCTAGCATAAGAAATCATATGACAAGAATTATATAAGTTGTTGTTCTAAGAATGATCATGATGCCCTCATGCCCGTATTTTATTTTTATCGACACCTCTATCTCTAAACATGTGGACATATTTTTCGATTTCGGCTTTCGCTTGAGGACAAGCGAGGTCTAAGCTTGGGGGAGTCGATGACGAAGCTATGTACCTAGGGTAGGGTCATGGATCTGTCCAATATACCATCCCCCAGGACATCTCTAAAAGAACCAGAAGCAGTCGAAGAGAAATCATCATCCACTCGACCCAAAAGCTATGTTCCACTCGATAGTCTTGAAGACACTCGACCATACGAACAACCACTCGACCACTAGAAGATGTGAAGCCACTCACTCCGCAACGGTCGGGGTTTAAGTCATAGCTTTAATAATCATTTATAGCACTTTACTTCGGACATTACCAGTAACGCTCCTCCTTTATGAACATTGAACCCTGTGTAACGGAGGGGAGCTGGGGTCCTGGCGCACTCTATATAAGCCACCCCCCTCCTCTGGGGCAAGGGTTCGGAACCCCTGTAACTCACACGCATATATTCAGTCGACCGCCTCCGGGCTCCGAGATGTAGGGCTGTTACTTCCTCTGAGAAGGGCCTGAACTCGTAAAACTCGCGTGTACAACTCCAACATTGCTAGGATCTTGCCTCTACATTCCTACCCCCATTCTACTGTCAGACTTAGAACAACGACAGTTGGCGCCCACCGTGGGGCAGGTGTCTTAGCGACTTTTTGGAGAAGTTGCAATTTTTCCGGTCCCCTTCATCATGGTTTCAGGCGGAGGATTGGCTGAGGGCCGCGAGATCCGTCTCGGCGAGCTCGTGTTTGTCGCCGACGACTCCGCTTGGCTTCAGGAGGCTCCACTCGACGTCGACGCACTCCCCGTCCGCGGGGCGGCGCACTTTCGCATGTGCGTCCATGGCGTCCTCCCGCGGTAGCCGTCGACCCAGTATCGATCGGCTCCTATGGCTTCCCCCCTCCCTGTGGCCCGTCGGAGCAAACGTTCCGGTCGGTCGAGGCTTCAGCGGTGGGTGAAGCATGCGGTGGCTCGTTAGTCGGCCACCCCTCAAGTCGTGGCAATCGAGCCCGACAAAACCCTCTACGGCTTGTTCGATCTGTCAACTGGCTCCGTAGAGACCGCATCCGAGTGCGATAGCAGCGACCCTGCGGCAGAAGTTTTGATGGTCAATGGACCACGCAGTCCTCCTGGCTTCACCCATGAAGACAGAGATGATGGGAACGGCGATCCGTCGCGTGTTCATGAAGAGTACCGCCCCGAACCCCTCTCCTCGCAGCGGAGGGAAGAACTTTGCCGCCGGAACATGGATGCACTTCACACTCCTATCGTTGGAGAAACCCCTAAGGCCCAGGCCTTGGAGGAGGCGCGCCTGGCCAACTTGGCTGAGCACACTCGACTAGAGAATCTCCAGTGCGCACTCGACGAGCGTGCTCGACAGCGTGCTCCTGAATCCAGTCGACATCAACTCTTTCGCCTCCGACTCAGGTATACCGAACTCCGATCCAGAATCTCGCAGCTACAGACCGAATAGCGGAGTCGATCCAACCTTCCCAATCAGAAGCTGGTCGAGGTCTGGTGCAGATCCGAGCTTTGCTCCGTGCAGCAGGGGAGCAGAATACAACAGTATCTTAGTCGAGGAATAGGATCCATAGCAGGTCCGTGGTTGCAGACATAGTTCAGTCGGCTCACAGCCCAAGATCGCCCCCGAGGCATGAGGGACATGGAGACCGACGAGATCAGTATAGAAACTATGAGCAGTATGATCACCGAGTCGATCGCGATGATCGTCGTCGAGTGCCCACACCTCCCCCAAGGAGTGGATCGTACGTGCCTCAGCAACATGATGACAGACGCCCTCACAGTATGGGGCGAGGGGTTCTAATCGACCCCAGAGAGCCGGGCTTTGATGCGGGATCTATTCTCGTTCAGGGCTTGGTCGACAGAAACAGAGCTCACCGAGAGGGTCATGTAGAGATGTACCAACCAGCAGCAGGGTGCATGTCTCAGGTCCGGAGTGCTTCAGTAGGGCCATCAGGGCTGCAGTGATTCCTCCCAACTTCAGGTTGGCGACTGGAGTCAGTAAGTTCACCGGTGAGTCCAAGCCTGATACTTGGCTTGAAGATTACCGAGTGGCTGTCCAGATTGGTGGCGGCAATGATGAAGTGGCCATGAAACACCTTCCTCTGATACTGGAGGGCTCATCTAGAGCATGGCTGAATCAGTTAGCACCAAGCAGTATTTATACTTGGGAAGATCTTGCCCGAGTATTTGTTACAACGTTCGAAGGGACTTGCAAACGGCCGGCAGGGCTGACCGAATTACAGTGTTGCGTGCAGAAACCGAATGAGTCTTTGAGGGATTATATCCAGAGATGGATCACATTGCATCACACGGTGGAGAATGTGTCTGATCACCAGGCAATTTGTGCCTTTAAAGAAGGTGTCAAGTATCGGGAATTGAATATGAAGTTCGGTCAGATAGGAGATATGAATCTGACTCGGATGATGGAAATTGCCACCAAGTATGCTAACAGTGAAGAAGAAGACCGACTCCGGAGTGGCAAGCACAAAACAGTCGCCCACGAGACCGGAGGAGGTAACTCCAGTCAGAAACGGAAGCGCAAGGCTGAGCCTGTTGGTGTTCTAGGAACGGGGTTCCCCAGACTTGCCTGCCTGCGGCCTGCGGCGTGGCTCAAAGGGGGGCCCAGCGCGGCCCATCTTCACCAACACAAACCCAAGACCCTTGCGAGGGGCCAAGCCTCGCGGAGCGGACGACGCGGAGCTTCCTCAGGCACGGCCTCCTCAGGCTGGCTCAGGAGGAGGCGGAGAGATCAAGGTGGGGTACCTCACGAGGTGCCCGTGATGCAAGCCATGACGACCGAGGGTGCCAGGCGGGTGCCAGCCCGCGCAGTGTCCTCCTTTCCTCTTTGGTGCCAAGGGGGCAAGCGCAGCCGCGGAGTACCGAGGCATCAGGCAAAGGTTGCCATTTCGGTGCAACGAGACCAAGACCAGGAGGACTATGAGATGGAGGTCACCGTGGAGCCCAAGGCGGCGTCATCACCAGAGCTTTGTGCAGGCGAAGACTACTTTTATCAGGGCAGCTGATACTAGCTGTCCCCCTTCAAATTAGCCCGCCATTGTTGGCTCCCTTCCCGCTCGATATTTGGGAAGAGGACCAGGGCCTCTATAAATAGGACCAGCCACCCACAGAGCAAAGGAGGTTCGAAGGATAGAAGAAAGGATCAGAGAGAGTGGGAAAGGTGACTGAACTCCGCCCAGTAGTTCATCGCCTAGCCAAGAACAGACCCTCGCGAGGCTGTTCTTCCTTGTATTGTTCATCATCATCAGCCCAAGAGGCAATCCACCACACCACACACTGGAGTAGGGTATTACACCACAATGGTGGCCCGAACCAGTATAAACCCCGTGTCTCTTGTGTGTTCTTTCCTTAGTTTAGATCCTAGCAAGGCGGAGGAGTGCAGGTAGGTAGGAGGCGAAACCTCCGCGCGCACCCCAGTGTTCGAACCTCAAGGGTCTGCCGGAACCCGAAATCCGACATTTGGCGCGCCAGGTAGGGGTGCGCCGGGATTCGTCTTCCACCACCCCGTTCTCCTCCGACCATCACGCCCATGTCTGACGCTCGTCGGGCCCGCGCCGAGCGCCGGGCCGCACTCGCTTCCCGCGTCGCCCAGACGGCCCCTGTCGGCGGGCGTCCTCGCCGTTCCCCGTCACCTGCCATCAACACCGCCACCGGCCCGGTGGGGGACGAGCAGCAAGCATCGTCCCAGCATCTGTCCGTGCGGCAAGACGGCCGCACCGCAACTCCCTCGCTCACCCCAGCTGGTTCTTCGTCCCGCGTGCTCCGCGCGCCCATGGAGCCCCGCAACCTCTCCCCCGCCCATCGCGCTGCACCAACACCCCCGGTCGTCGCGGCCCTCTTGGGCGGCTCGCAGGCGCCGCCTACGAGTCACCACGTCAAGTCGTTCATCCGCCGGGTCAGCGCCGCTTCCGCGCGGCAGGGGGCTCCCCTGGACGGGGCGGCGCCCGAGACCGGCCTGACCTTCAGCTCGGAGGACCACCCCTCCAACTCGGCCTGCTCGGGTGCGCTCCCCATGCTGTGCACCCCCACCATCTTCCAGGTGGCCGTCACCAGAACCCTCGTTAATGGCGGCGTGGGCCTCAGCATGCTCTCGGTCGAGGCCTTCAACCTCCTCTGCATACCCCTGGAACGGCTGCAACCCAGCCGGCCCTTCTCAGGCATTGGGGGCGAGTTGTCCAGCTCCTTGGGACAGATCTGGCTCCCAGTAACCTTCGGCACCTACGACAACTTCCGCACGGAGCTGGTCGACTTCGACATCGCCCCCATCGGCCTCCCCTACAACGCCATCCTTGGTTACCCAGCCCTGGCCCAGTTCATGGCCGCGACGCACCCGGCGTACAACCTCATGAAGATTCTCAGGAGCAGCGGTGTCCTCACTGTGCACGGGGACACCGGGGACGTGCTGAGGGTGCTCAAGCTCGCCTTCAAGACAGCGGCATCGGCACAACCCGCCGACTTGGAGACCCCCGAGCCCAAGGGGGCTGCACCCGCCAAGAAGAAAAAGTTGTTCACCCAAGACAAGGCAGAAACCAAGCAGATACCGGTCGATGAGGACGGGTCCACCAACGCCACTTTCACCATAGGCGCCCACCTCAAACCCGAGTAGGAGAAGGCCCTGGTCGGGTTCCTGCGCGCAAACAAGAGGGTATTCGCTTGGGAGCCTGACCAGTTGGCAGAGATCCCTAGGAGTGTAATCGAGCATCACCTCAACTTTCGCCCTGTGAAGCAGAAGGCCAGGCGGCAGTCCACAGAAAAGCAGGCCTTCATCGTCCAAGAGACCTGCAAATTAGAAGCCGTTGGGGTCATTCGCGAGGTCCGACATCCGGATTGGTTGGCCAACCCTGTCGTTGTGCCAAAGAAGGGAGGGAAGGAGCACATGTGTGTCGACTTCACCAACCTCAACAAAGCATGCCCGCAAGATCCGTTCCCGCTCCCCCGCATCGACCAGATCGTCGATTCCACTGCGGAATGCGACCTGTTATGCTTCTTGGGTGCCTTCTCTGGGTATCACCAGATCAAGATGGCGGTAGAAGACGTCGAGAAGACAGCCTTCCTTACCCCGTGTGGGGTGTACTGCTACACATGCATGCCATTCGGGCTGCGTAATGCAGGGGCGACCTTTCAGCGGTTGATGCACATCACCTTGGGCCCGCAGCTCGGGAAGAATGTTGAAGATTACGTCGATGACATTGTGGTAAAGTCTTGGGAGGCTAGGACCTTGATACAAGACCTGGAGGAAACCTTCGCGAGCCTCAACGCGGTGAACCTACGGCTCAACCCAGAGAAATGTGTGTTCGGAGTCCCCTCGGGCAAGCTCTTGGGTTTCCTCGTGTCCCACCGAGGCATCGAGGCTAACCCGGAGAAGGTCAAGGCGGTGGAAGACATGAGCCCGCCAAAGACCCTCAGAGAAATGCAGAAGCTCACGGGGCGCGTGACCGAGCTAGGGCGCTTCATCTCCAAGTTGGGGGAACGAGCACTGCCCTTCTTCCAGCTAATGAAGAAAAAGGGGCCCTTCGAGTGGACTGAAGAGGCCGACAAGGCGTTCCAGGATCTCAAGAGATACCTGACCAGCCCACCGGTCATGGTGGCTCCGCGCCCTCAAGAGCCCCTGGTGCTTTACCTCGCCGCCACTCCCTACTCCGCCAGTGCAGCCTTGGTGGCAGTCAGAGAGGAGCGCCGAATCAAAACCGCGGCAGCAGCCCGGGACAAGGCAGAACAGGGACAAGGAAGGCCCACAGAAACTGCCACCGCGGCTGAGGAGGGTCAGCCGCCGCAGAGGGGCGCACCGGAGGCAGAAGAGGCCCCTCTCCAAGATGGCCAGTCTCAGGAGGCCTCATTGCCTCAAGAGGCGCCATGGTCACCGAAGGGAGCCACCAACACTGACGCACTCCTCCTCGTTGAGCACCCAGTGTACTTTGTCAGCACAGTGTTGCGGGATGCAAGGGCACGGTACCCCATGCCTCAGAAACTCCTCCTCGTGCTACTGGTTGCCTCGCGCAAGCTGCGGCACTATTTTCAGGGTCACCCCATCAAGGTCGTCTCGTCATACCCCCTGGAGAGAGTGCTCAGGAGCCCTAATTCAGCTGGAAGGGTCGCTGAGTGGAACATAGAACTGCAAGTGTTTCAGCTCGAATTCAGCACAACCTGAGTCATCAAGGGAGCAGCGTTGGCGGATTTTGTGGCAGAATGGACGGAGGCTCCAGTCCTCAAGGCCGACGAGGATCGGTCCCTGTCCTCGGGAAGCGAGGCGCCGGAAGGCTGGGTCATGTACTTCGATGGGGCGTTCTCCAGGCATGGCGCAGGGGCTGGGGCGGTGCTTATATCGCCCACTCAGGACAAGCTCTATTACGCCGTGCAGCTCTGTTTCCAGCAAGGTGAAAAGGTCTCCAACAACATAGCGGAGTATGAAGGTTTAATAGCGGGCTTGAAGGCCGCGGCTGCCCTGGGGGTGAAACGCCTCACCATCAAGGGAGATTCGCAGCTCCTTGTCAATTTCTCCAACAAGGTGTACGAGCCGAAGGATGAGCACATGGAAGCCTACCTAGCGGAGGTCCGCAGGATGGAGAAGCAGTTTTGGGGGTTGGAGTTGCAGCATGTGCCCCGTGGCACCAATCAGGAGGCCGACAACATCGCCAAACGAGCGTCCAGGCGGTTACCTCAGGAGCCTGGCGTTTTTGAGGAACGGCTCTTCAAGCCATCAGCCCTGCCATCATTATCGAACACGGCTCAGCCCCGGGAGGAGCTCCCCCAGCCACCTGCCTCAGGGGCTCCGTCCTGTGGCCCGGCCTCAGGAGCACGCCTGCTCCTGACGACGGAACCTCAGGAGCGATGTTGGATCGCGGAGCTCCGAAGTTACCTAACGCAAGGGACCCTGCCGGAGAAGGAGGAGGAAGCGGAGCGAGTGGCACGCTAGGCCACGGCATACTTCATCAAGGATGGAGAGCTCTACCGGAAGCGGCCGAACGATGTATCCCTGCGCTGCATCTCCAGGGAGCAAGGGAAGGAACTGCTGGAAGATATACACGGCGGAGACTGTGGACATCATTCATCATCACGGACCCTCGTCGGCAAGGCGTTCCGCAGTGGGTTTTATTGGCCCACCGTGCTCAATGACGCCGACGAACTAGTGAAAGCTTGTGAGGCCTGCCAGTTCCACGCCAAGAAGATCCATCAGCCAGCAGGAGGCTTGCAGACTATACCCCTTTCGTGGCCATTCGCAGTCTGGGGGCTGGACATCTTGGGCCTGTTTCCTCGGGCGCCCGGGGGCTACCGCTACCTCTACGTCGCCGTGGACAAGTTCACCAAGTGGGCTGAAGTAGAGGCTGTCCGCACCATTCCTATGGGTTCCGCGGTCAAGTTCATCAAGGGCATCGTGAGCCGGTTCGGGGTGCCGAATCGCATCATCACGGACAACGGTTCGCAGTTCACCAGTAACCTCTTCAAAACATACTGTGCTAACCTTGGAACGCAGATATGCTACGCTTCGGTGGCGCACCCCCGAAGCAACGGCTAGGCCGAGCGAGCCAATGCGGAGGTCTTGAGGGGCCTCAAGACCAGGACGTTCAAGAAGAAACTGGAGGCCTGCGGCAGAGGTTGGTACGACGAGCTTCAGTCCGTGTTGTGGTCCATCCGCACAACTGCGACCAAGCCGACTAGAGAGACCCCGTTCTTCCTGGTCTACGGAGCTGAAGCAGTCCTCCCTCACGAGGTCAGACGTCGCTCCGCGCGGGTCCTGGCATTCGACGAGGCGCAGCAGGACGCCATGCGGGGGACGGACCTCGTGCTGGGGGAGGAACATCGCCGAGAAGCCGCGCTACGAGCGGCGAGGTACCAACAAGCACTGCGGCGATATCACTGCCGCAACATCTGCCCCAGAACTCTCGAGGTAGGAGACCTCGTGGCTCAGGCGGGTTCTCTCCAGGGAGGGGCTGCACAATCTCTCTCCCATGTGGGAGGGCCCGTTCAAAGTTTTTCATGTTTCCAGGCCCGGCTCCGCGCACTTGGAGACTCAGGAGGGGGTGCCAGTCCAGAATGCATGGAACATCCAGCACCTCCGGAGGTTCTACCCCTAAAAAGGCCCAGAGCCTGTGAAGAAGGCGAATGCCTGTGAAGCTATCGCGTTTTGGAAAAGGCCCGGAGCCTATGAAGAAGGCGAATGCCTGTGAAGCTATCGTGTTTCGGAAAAGTCCCAGAGCCTGTGAAGAAGGCGAATGCCTGTGAAGCTATCACGTTTTGGAAAAGGCCCAGAGCCTGTGAAGAAGGCGAATGCCTGTGAAGCTATCGCGTTTCGGAAAAGGCCCAGAGCCTGTGAAGAAGGCGAATGCCTGTGAAGCTATCGCGTTTTGGAAAAGGCCCGGAGCCTGTGAACAAGGCCAACGCCTATGAAGCTCGCCGCCCGTGACACTCTCACGTAATAATGAGTTGGGGCTGTACATGCCCCGGAGTCTCAGGAGCGCCGGCCTCAGGCCCTGGGGCTCCCTCCCACGCCCAGTGGTAGCACTTAGCTCCGCGCTGGTGAGAAGACGTCGAAGACTAGATTAGGTGCCGGACGCGGCTTTTCATTTGCTTTCCGCAGTTGGCTTGTTCCTTCTCATTCGAAGTTTTATTGAAGTTGTTGTCGTCTTTGGCTTGTGATTCTTCAACTTTTCACTCTCCTGCCTCGATTTCTCTTGTGCAAGGCCTCGCGAGGGGGGCAGCTGAGCGCCCTCGCGAGTGTTCCTATCCTAGTCATTCAAAGAGTTCGCGACCTGGGCCCATTACAGGAGCACCCCTCCAGTCCGTGCCCCATGGGCACCGCAACACAAACAAAGGGCCTGGGTCGGTCGCCCCCTAGGCCGGGGCCGGGAACTATCCACGCTCGGGCATGTAGCCAGAAGGTACGGTAACGAAAGAAAAATGATGATTAACAGCAATAACCCAAACACGCCCCCGCGGGGCTCCACACTACTATCTTTGTTATGCAGGAAAAAGGAAAAGAAAGAACAAATCTGGTGTAGCTCGCCTCACACCGGCCCGCAGGGAAGGCCCGAGCTGCCTCCGGAGCTCAGGCGGACTCCCTCTCGCGCTTCACCAGGGCGCGATGGCGGGCGAACACGTTGCCACCTCCCAAGCAGATACGACGGCGTGGAGGCCGACCGCGGCCACCGCTAGAAGAGTCGACGCCTGAAGAAGAACCGGAGAAGCTTGAGGAACCCTGAGCGCCGCCAGCCGCGCGAGCGCTACCCTCTCCATCATCGCCGGAGTTGGGTTCCCAACCGCGGTCGTCACCCTCGGGGCAACACCCTGCGCGGCGACCATCTTCCCCAAACACCCTCACGTAGAGGGTGGCATCGCCGTCGAACTTGAAGTGTAGGGTGCACCGATGGCTAAGGCCACGCGCGCGGGCAAACGTCTGTCAACCGCGGGCCAGGGATAGGCTCCTGGCCGTGGAGACCTCCAGTGAGACCCATGAGGCCCGGCTGCAGCAGCCGTTGGCCTGGAGCCAGAGGCCGCCCAGGGCGCCGGCCGGGAGCTCGCCAAGGAGGAACCGAGGAAGTGGAAGCCAGGTGCTAGTCGGCTCTGCCGACCACACGACAAACTCCGGCAGCACTTCAGCAGCGCAAAAGCGCAGCCTAGGGGGACGCGCAGCCGGAGCGCGCCCCCCCGGCCGCAGCAATCCGCCCGTCGCTGTGCTGAAGATCGCCTCCACGGCCGCGGGGAGCCACCATGGTGGCCACAGGATGTTTGCGAGGGCCCCCTCGGCCGCGCTTGGGCGGGGGAGAGGCGGGCTCAACCTGGCGAGCCTTCCCCTTCTCTGCGGCCAAGAACCTCCTCGACGGGGCCATGAAGAAAAAGGAGAAGCAAGGGGGGATGAACTGGAAGAGCGCGCGCCGGTTCGTACTTATAGCTGGCGGTGGCCAACCAACGGCCCCCACGATCGCAGGTAATTATGACCCGCTTTGCATGCAGGGACTTGTCCAATCCGTATAGTTGCCGAGGCGCCATGGGGAAGTGGAGGTGCCCACGTCCAATCGACCGCCATGCGGTGCCCAAGGCTGCAGTCTGTTAGGGCCCGCGGCGCTTCGCTCTTGCCCTTCCGCCTCCCTGCACGGCCAAGTCCAGGCGCGCCTTGGGCCCGGGGGCTACTGTCGGTGTTCTGGGAACGGGGGTCCCCAGACTTGCCTGCCTGCGGCCTGCGGCGTGGCTCAAAGGGGGGCCCAGCGTGGCCCATCTTCACCAACACAAACCCAAGACCCTCGCGGGGCGAACGACGCGGAGCTTCCTCGGGCACGGCCTCCTCAGGCTGGCTCACGAGGAGGCGGAGAGATCAAGGCGGGGTACCTCACGAGGTGCCCGTGACGCAAGCCATGATGACCGAGGGTGCCAGGCGGGTGCCAGCCCGCGCAGTGTCCTCCTTTCCTCTTTAGTGCAAAGGGGGCAAGCGCAGCCGCGAAGTACCGAGGCATCAAGCAAAGGTTGCCATTTCGGTGCAACGATACCAAGACTAGGAGGACTACAAGATGGAGGTCACCGTGGAGCCCAAGGAGGCGTCATCACCAGAGCTTTGTGCAGGCGAAGACTACTTTTGTCACGGCAGCTGATACTAGCTGTCCCCCTTCAAATTAGCCCGCCATTGTTGGCTCCCTTCCCGCTCGATATTTGGGAAGAGGACCAGGGCCTCTATAAATAGGACCAGCCACCCACAAAGCAAAGGAGGTTCGAAGGATAGAAGAAAGGATCAGAGAGAGTGGGAAAGGAGACTGAACTCCGCCCAGCAGTTCGTCGCCCAGCCAAGAACAGACCCTCGCGAGGCTGTTCTTCCTTGTATTGTTCATCATCATCAGGCCAAGAGGCAATCCACCACACCACACACTGGAGTAGGGTATTACACCACAACGGTGGCCCGAACCAGTATAAACCCCGTGTCTCTTGTGTGTTCTTTCCTTAGTTTAGATCCTAGCAAGGCGGAGGAGTGTAGGTAGGTAGGAGGCGAAATCTCCGCGCGCACCCCAGTGTTCGAACCTCAAGGGTCTGTCGGAACCCGAAATCCGACAGAGCCAGCCGCCCCTGGTGAAGCCTTAGCTGTGACTCAAGGAAAGTTCAAGGGGAAGCCCAAGGGGCCGTGGAACCCCAAGAAAGTAAAAGATCAAGATGGAAATGATGTGCTGGATTTGCCATGTCACATCCACACTAAAAAAGATGAAGAGGGTAATTTCATTTACTCGAAGCATACTGCTCGACAGTGTCAACTCCTAATCCAACAGTTCCGAGAGAAACAGCCCAAGGAAAAGGAGAAGGAAGCAGACAAGGTTGAGGATGAAGAAGAGGATGATGATGGTTATCCCCACGTGAATTCCACCTTGATGATTTTCGCTAACGTTGAGAGTAAAAGTCGATTGAAAGTCATCAACAGAGAAGTGAACATGGTCGCTCCAGTGACACCCAGTTATTTGAAGTGGTCCCAGACTGCCATTACATTCGACCAGTCCGATCACCTAGCACACATAGCCACCCCTGGGAGGCAAGTGTTGGTGGTCGACCCAGTGGTCGAAGGCACCCGACTGACAAAGGTTCTGATGGATGGTGGTAGTGGCTTGAATATACTGTATGCAGAGACATTGAAAGGAATGGGCATTCCGATGTCTAGACTCAGTGAGAGTAATATGAGTTTCCATGGGGTCATTCCAGGCAAGAAGGCTGCATCACTCGGCCAGATTGCTCTCGACGTGGTTTTCGGTGATTCCAAGAATTACCGCAAAGAAAAGTTGACATTTGAAGTTGTGGATTTTCATAGTGCCTATCATGCTATTCTGGGCAGGCCAGCTTATGCACGTTTTATGGCTCGACCATGTTATGTGTACCTCAAATTGAAGATGCCTGGTCCCAAAGGGGTGATCACTATCACTAGTAATCGGAAAAAGGCAGAAGAGTGCTTCCAGAAGGGTTCAAAGATCGTCGATGCACAGATGGTCGTGGTAGAATTGCAAGAATATCAGAAAAATGCAGATCCAAGTGATTTGTTGCGAGCCAAGAAGCCCGCCACAGATTCAGCATTCCAATCGTCTGGCGAAACAAAGTTGATTCACATTCACCCGACAGACCCCAATGCTGCTCCGACTCACATTTCAACCACACTCGACTCCAAAGAGGAAGAAGCGCTCATCCAGTTCCTCCGTGAGAACTGGGACATCTTTGCATGGAAACCTTCGGACATGCCAGGTGTTCCTAGGGGACTGGCTGAGCATCGTTTGCAAGTCGACCCTAAAGTGAAACCAATCAAAGAACATCTTCGACGGTCCGCTGTACAGAAGAGGAAGGCGCAATCGGTCAAGATGTGGCTCGGCTTTTGGCAGCTGAATTTATCCCTGGGATTTACCACTCCGAGTGGTTAGCTAATGTTGTCATGGTCCCAAAGAAGGACGACTCACTTCGCATGTGCATTGACTTCAAACATATCAATCGGGCCTGCCCGAAAGATCACTTCCCTCTCCCTCGCATCGACCAGATAGTCAACTCGACTGCAGGGTGCGAGCGTTTGTCCTTTTTGGATGCCTACTCCGGGTACCACCAGATCCGTCTGTACGGACCCGACGGGATAAAAACAGCTTTCATCACCCCATTTGGGTGCTTCTGTTATGTCACTATGCCATTCGGTTTGAAAAACACTGGAGCCACATTCATGCGGATGATTCAGAAGTGCCTGCTCACTCAGATCAGTCGGAATGTGGAAGCATACATGGATGACATTGTGGTCAAGTCACGTAAAGGTTTCGACGTATTGACTGACCTTGCTGAAACCTTTGCCAACCTCAAAAGGTATGATATCAAGCTTAATCCATCAGAGTGCACGTTTGGGGTTCCGGGCAGAAAATTACTCGGTTTTCTTGTTTCCAAATGAGGGATCGATGCTAACCCAGAGAAAGTGGGTGCTATACTCCGGATGAAATGCCCTGTGCGTGTGCATGATGTCCAGAAGCTTACTGGTTGCTTGGCCGCCCTAAGTCGATTCATTTCTCGCCTCGATGAAAAGGCACTGCCTCTTTACCGACTAATGAAGAAATCAGATAAGTTCGAGTGGACTCCTGAAGCTGATGCAGCATGTGCAGAGCTAAAAGCCCTGCTTTCCACCCAGCCGGTGCTTGCTGCCCCAATCAACAAAGAGCCTTTACTGCTTTATATAGCAGCCACTGGACAAGTTGTCAGTACAGTACTTACAGTCGAGCGGGAAGAAGAGGGAAAAGCCTATAAAGTTCAGCGCCCAGTTTATTATATTTCTGAAGTTCTGACTCCATCAAAGCAGAGATATCCGCACTATCAGAAGCTCGTTTATGGGATTTACATGACCACAAAGAAGGTTGCACACTATTTCTCTGATCACTCTATTACAGTTGTCAGCGATGCTCCATTGTCAGAGATTCTGCACAACAGAGATGCAACTGGTCGAGTGGCAAAATGGGCGATTGAACTCCTTCCCTTAGATATCAAGTTTGAGGCAAAGAAGGCTATCAAGTCCCAAGCAATAGCAGATTTCCTCGCCGAGTGGATTGAAAAACAATTGCCGACTCAAGTTTACTCGGAGCACTGGACCATGTTCTTTGACGGATCAAAAATGTTGAATGGTTCCGGTGCTGGGGTGATTTTGGTATCCCCCCAAGGAGACAAGCTCAGATATGTCCTCCAGATTCACTTTGATTCCTCCAATAATGAAGCTGAATATGAAGCACTCCTGTATGGGTTGCGTATGGCCATCTCACTCGGCGTCCGTCGCCTCATGGTCTACGGCGACTCAGATCTGGCAGTCAATCAAGTGATGAAGGAGTGGGACGTTAGAAGCCCAGCCATGACTGGTTACTGCAACGCGATGAGGAAGCTGGAAAAGAAGTTTGAGGGGTTAGAGCTCCATCACATACCCCGACTGAAAAATCAAGTGGCCGATGACTTGGCAAAGATAGGTTCCAAGAGAGAAGCCATTCCCAGCAATGTGTTTTTGGAGCATATTCACACACCGACCGTTCAAGAAGATCCTTTTACTGAAGAGCCCCCGCAGCCTAAGAGCGCCACAGATCCGACTGAAGTCGAGGTCCCAGCCATGGTCGACCTAATCATGGAGGTTCTGGTCATCACTCCCGACTAGACAGTGTCGTACATTGTGTACATCCTCAGAAAGGAAGTCCCAGAAGACGAAGAAGATGCTCGGTAGATCGTCCGTTGATCCAAGGCCTTTACTGTGATAAGCGGACAATTATTCAGGGAAAGCGTGACTGGAGTCGGTCAGAGATGCATAACGCTAGAAGAAGGTCGAATGATCCTCAACGACATCCACTCGGGGACCTGTGGCCACCATGCATCCTCTCGGGCCATCATGGCTAAAGCATACCGAGCCGGATTCTATTGGCCGCGAGCAAATGAAATGGCGAAAGATATAGTCGACAGATGCGAAGGCTGCCAGTTTTACTCGAACATGTCTCACAAGCCAGCGTCAGCCCTGAAGACCATTCCCCTCGTCTGGCCCTTTGCCATTTGGGGTTTGGATATGGTTGGACCACTGAGAATTGGTAGGAGCGGCTTCAGTCATGTGCTCGTGGCAGTCGACAAGTTTACCAAATGGATCGAAGCTAAACCTATCAAGAGTCTTGAAGCCAGCACCGCTGTCAGTTTTATCAGAGAATTGACATTCAGATATGGAGTTCCACACAGCATCATCACGACAACGGGTCGAACTTCGGTTCTGATTAGTTTAGAGCTTTCTGCGCTTCTCAAGGCACACGAGTCGACTATGCTTCAGTCGCTCACCCGCAGTCGAACGGACAAGCACAAAGAGCCAATGGCCTAATTCTTAAAGGATTGAAACCCCTACTGATGCGTGACCTCAAACACGCAGCAGGCGCTTGGGTCGATGAACTTCCATCAGTTCTGTGGGGTTTGAGGACAACTCCCAATCGGTCGACTGGACGAACTCCTTTCTTCTTCGTCTATGGAGATGAAGATGTTCTGCCGAGTGACCTGCTCCACAATGCACCCCAAGTCGAGCTCTTCTCCGAAGAAGAAGCAGAGCAGGCCCAGCAGGATTCAGTCGATCTCTTAGAGGAGGAAAGAGAGATGGCCTTGATCCGGTCGACCATTTACCAGCAAGACTTGCATCGATTCCATGCCAGGAACGTGAGGGGCCGAACCTTTCAAGAGGGAGACCTGGTTCTTCGAGTGGATCAACAGAAACCACACAAGCTCGCCCCGGCTTGGGAAGGCCCCTTCATCATCACCAAAGTTCTCCACAATGGAGCATAACATCTTTACAGTGTTGAGCATCAGAAGGACAAGCCACGGGCCTGGAATGCAGAGCTGCTCCGCCCCTTTTATACTTAAGCACTCGTTCGAATAAAATGTAATAAGAAGTACCTTTGTAATTTGTCTGTCTAAGACAAGAGCTTTTCAGTCTTCTCGCACGATTGTTGTTGTTTTCATTTACCTCTGAAATCCCCCAGTGGGTGGGCTTAGTCACGAACCCGTTTCGCCTAAGTTCGAAAGAAAATCCTACCGAGTGATGAGCAAGCCTCTCACTCGGGAGGCTTAGCCACGAATCCGTTTCGCCTAAGTTTGTAAAATCCTACCGAGTGGTGAGCGATCCTCCCACTCGGGGGCTTAGCTGCAGTCCAGCACTCGCCTAAGTTCTCCCACTCGGAGGCTTAGCTGCAGTCCAGTACTCGCCTAAGTTTGTAAAATCCTACCGAGTGGTGAGCAATCCTCCCACTCGGGGGCTTAGCTGCAGTCCGGCACTCGCCTAAGTTTTCCCACTCAGAGGCTTAGCTGCAGTCCAGTACTCGCCTAAGTTTGTAAAATCCTACCGAGTGGAGAGCAATCCTCCCACTCGGGGGCTTAGCTGCAGTCTAGTACTCGCCTAAGTTCTCCCACTCAGAGGCTTAGCTGTAGTCCAGTACTCGCCTAAGTTTGTAAAATCCTACCGAGTGGTGAGAAATCCTCCCACTCGATGGCTTAGCTGCAGTCCGGCACTCACCTAAGTTCTCCCACTTGGAGGCTTAGCTGCAGTCCAGTACTCGCCTAAGTTTGTAAAATCCTACCGAGTGGAGAGCAATCCTCTCACTCGGAGGCTTAGCTGCAGTCCAGTACTCGCCTAAGTTTGTAAAATCCTACCAAGTGGAGAGCAATCCTCCCACTCGGGGGCTTAGCTGCAGTCTAGTACTCGCCTAAGCTCTCCCACTCTGAGGCTTAGCTCCAGTCCAGCACTCTCCTAAGTTTGTAAAATCCTACCGAGTGGAGAGCAATCCTCCCACTCGGGGGCTTAGCTGTAGTCTAGTACTCGCCTAAGTTCTCCCACTTGGAGGCTTAGTTGTAGTCCAGTACTCACCTAAGTTTGTAAAATCCTACCGAGTGGAGAGCAACCCTCCCACTTGGAGGCTTAGCTGCAGTCCAGTACTCGCCTAAGTTTAAAGAAAACCTACCGAGTGGAGAGCAACCCTCCCACTCGGAGGCTTAGCTGCAGTTTATTACTCGCCTAAGTTCGGAGCTACGCCACAAGTACAACGTGCACTCCATCCCTATCCGCAAGGACGACGAGGTGCAGGTCGACTGCAACCTTCTCCTTCGGAGCTACGCCACAAGTACAACATGCGCTCCATCCCTATCCACAAGGACGACGAGGTGCAGGTCGACTGCAACCTTCTCCTTAGGAGCTACGCCACAAGTACAACATGCGCTCCATCCCTATCCGCAAGGACGACGAGGTGCGGGTCGACTGCAACCTTCTCCTTCGGAGCTACGCCACAAGTACAACATGCGCTCCATCCCTATCCGCAAGGACGACGAGGTGCAGGTCGACTGCAACCTTCTCCTTCGGGACTACGCCACAAGTACAATGTGCGCTCCATCCCTATCCGCAAGGACGACGAAGCACAGGTCGACTGGAGTCGCCACCTTAGAGCTGCATCTCCAGTGCAAAGACTATTCTGGGTAGAGAATAAAGTCCACTTGAAGGCAAAATGCAAGCATATTCGGAAATAAACCAAATTCGGATAAATCCTAAAGTTCCAAGCAGCAAACAAAAAGTATTCGAGCATCAAGCCCGAAGGAGTTTAACGGTTACAGCAATCACTCAGCATTCCGAGGCAAATTTAAGGCAGATTCAAGTCTCATAAGTTTGTTCAATCGGCAGGAGAAGGGCTGGTAGGCTCGACGAATTCGTCCAAGTCGATCCCATCCGCGATCTGAGTGGCAGCAGCGATGAAAGTCTCCATGAAGGACTGGAAGTCATGCTTTTTGGTGTTAGCGACCTTGATTGCCGCCAGCTTGTCTTCATGAGCTTCCTTGCGGTGGACTCGCACCAAGGACAGCGCCACGTCAGCACCACATCGGGCGGAGGACTTCTTCCATTCTTGCACTCGGTCAGGGATCTCGTTGAGTCGAGCCATCAGGGGTTCTAGGTCATTTTGAAGCGTCGCCCTTGGCCAAAGCAATGGGTCGACTCGTGAGACTGCTTCCTTCAGACGCGCAAGGTAGCTTGTGACGCCGGCGACACGAGACTCCAGTCGGAGCACGTTCATTGCAGTTTCGTCGCAAACTGGAGAAGCGATAGGGTCCAGACCCGTCTCAACCTTTCCAGTTTCCTCATCAAAGTCTTGGCAGAATTCTGCAGTCAAAAAATTAGTGAGTCGACTAGACAGGGTTCGTTTGCAAGCATCAACACAATCGGGTTGAAAGGAGTACCTTCCGGCATCAGATAGAGCTTCTTGGCGAGAGTTCTTAGATAAGCTTTCGTGGCATTCCTCTTGTGGACCGCAGACTCCAGCTTTTCGTTCAGGGCAATTTTGTCCTTCTTCAGACGACTCACCTCTCGGTTAGACTCGTTGAGACAGGACTTCAGCTTGGTCATCTCCCCTTCCAGTGCTTCGACTGAAGCCAGCTTCTGGTCTGCAAGAGCAGTTTTATCTTGGGCTTCCTTCTGCGCAGTGGCGAGGTCCGAGTCCTTCTTCTCCAGAGCCAACTTCATTTTCTCTACAAAAGAAGCAACCAGATCAGAGAAGAGCTCGAAGAAATGTTTTAAAAAGACAGTCGACAGGCAGTTACCTTCCATACTAGCAGCTTCATCTTGAGCTTTCTTCAGATTCTGCTAGGCCAACTCCAAGTCGAGGTTGAGTTGCCTCTGTTTCTCCTCAAGTTCAGCAATCTTGGAAATGAGAGTACAAGACTTCTGCAGAAGGCAAAAGACATGTCAACCGACAAGATCAAAGGTTGTTTACTTCCAAGTGGATAAAACTTAAAGAAGTTCGCTTAGACCCCAGCCGACTGCACACAGTCGACTGCAGTCTCGGGGACTACACCCAGCGGGTGAACTTGGCGTGCCCCCGCTGATTAAGACCCAACTCGACCAGTCCGCCCAGGTCAAGTCAAAAAAACTATTTAGAGCCCAGTCGACTGCCAGCAGTCGACTACGGTCTCGGGGACTACACCCAGTGGGTGCACTTAGCGTGCCCCCACCGGTTCAGATCTCATTCAACCGGTCCGCCCGGGTCAAGTGGAAGAAAAGAAAGAAAGAAAGAACTCAGACCCCAATCGACTGCCAGCATTCGCATGTGGTCTCGGGGACTATACCCTATGGGTGCACTTAGCGTGCCCCCACCAGTTCAGATCCTACTCACCCAGACCGAGTGGAATAATGCAACCACCAAAGAGAACAAAACACCCAGCGGGTGTACAGATTCGATGCAAACAACAGTAGATTGTATAGAAGAAAATTTTTCGGGTAGCATATCCTGATAGAACAAGATTAGTTGAAAGTTTACTTACCTGGACGTTGGCCCGGAGAGCAGTGCTGGCATCGTAAGCGGCCTGGCTATTCTCGTGCACCGTCTTCATCCGCACCATCATCATGTTAGCCTGACGGATGGCTTCCACAGCCGCATCCGACTGGTTTTCTGGGACAGGTAGCTGCTAAAGAAGAGGGCAGACGACCCAGGTGCAGTAGCTTGGACCTCTGAAGCATGAGATGGGACGACTGAAGGAATCACCGATATAGTCGACGATGCGGGGCGCTCACTCGACAAGGGTACATTGAAGGTTACAGAGGACCCGCCCGCGTCTTCAGATTGATGGACGTTTGGTGTTGTCGTTGGTCCCTGCTGAGACGCCTTACCAGCCGCCACCTTTTTATTCTTCCTGGACCTAGGAGCCACATCTTCATCGTCATCTGGGAGATTGATGGCGTTGGGTGGAGCTGCGGAGAAGATCAGTCGACCCCAAAGTGAACCGCTATAATTCAATCGACCGAATAGTCAAGAGCAAGATCATAAGAGTTTTTACCTGGGTTGGAGGTGACCGCATCTTCCATCTCCTCGTCTCGGTACTGGTAGGAAGAGGTTCCTGATGTAGCAGCACTGCAAAGGCCCGGACCCAGTTGGTTACGTTCTGTTGCTAGAGTCGACGAAAAGAACAAGTCAGATGATTACCCGGAGATGGTAGGGACGGTCACTTTGATCCTGGGCAAAGCCTTTGGTAGTTTGGAGGAGGTGGCTTTCGGTGCTCTTGGCGCTGGAGGCGGCACAACCTTGGGCTGCTTCGGAGCCTTCTCAATCGGCGCTGGGGAAGACGTCCGGGGGCGCTTCGAAGACTGCCCAGTCGGCGCGGTCGCCAGGTCCGGGGTGCTCGCCGGGTCATGAGCGTGCTTGGATCTCCTCTATCTATGATAAGGCGAGTCGGCCTCTTCATCATCAGTCGAGTCGTTGCTCTCCTCATCCTCCTCAACATCCGAGTGCCACTTGCCGCTCTCGCCCCCGCTTGCTCCTTCCTCGACGTCTTGCCCTTGCACTCCATTGGGCCTCGAGTACATGTCAACGAGGGCCTGAAGGTACAACGATCGAAAGAAATTCAGTCGACCAATCAACAAGGTGTCACACAAAGAATCAAGAAGATACTCGACAAAACAGAGTCATACCTGTTCCGGCTGGTGCGAGTGGTCGAATGGAATCACCCTCCTGGACCCCCGGGGATTGTCTTTGTTGCTGGTGATTCCCTTCAGCCACTTCTCCAAGGTGTCTTCGCTGACGTCCTCCGGGTGGATTCGGGTGGAGTCCTCAAGCCTCGAGTACATCCACATGGGATGGTCACGGGCCTGAAGTGGTTGGATGCGTCGACTGAGAAAGACCTCTAGCAGGTCCATCCCAGTCACCCCATCATGGACAAGTTGGACGACCCGCTCGACCAACACCTTGACCTGCGCCTTCTCTTCTGGGACCACCTTCAAGGAGGAGGGCTTCTCCACTCGAGCTAGGGAAAAGGGAGGAAGTCTAGTTGACTGGCCCGGAGTCGGTTGGTCCTTACAGTAAAACCAAGTCGACTGCCAGCCCCAGACCGAGTCGGGGAGGATCATCGCTGGGAAGGTGCTCTTGTTCCTCATCTGGATCCCTAGACCCCCGCACATCTGAATTACGTGCGTCCTCTCATCACTCGGATTGGTCTTTTTGACCGACTGGGAGCGGAAGGTGAAGATGTGTTTGAAGAGACCCCAGTGCAGTCGACAGCCCAATAATTTTTCACACATTGACACAAAGGCAACCAGATAAACTATGGTGCTTGGAGTGAAGTGGTTAAGTTGAGCCCCAAAGAAATTCAGAAAGCCACGAAAGAAAGGATGGGGAGGCAGAGAAAACCCGCGATCGACATGGGTGGCGAGGAGAACACACTCACCCTCCCGCGGCTGCGGCTCGGTCTCGTTCCCCGGGAGCCACGCCGATTTGTGGGGGATTAGTCCCCCCACCACCAAGTCGTCGAGGTCGTCTTGGCTGATCGTTGAGCGGATCCAATCTCCCTGGATCTAGCCCGGCGGCAGGCCGGATCTTGACGAGGATCCGCCCCGACTGGTCCTCTTGCCCTTCGCCTTCGCGGTCGCCTTCTTCGCGCGCTCCAGCGCCACTGTCTTCTCTTTTCCCATGGCGGCGGATCGAGTTCGAGCGAGGTTTCGACGCAGAGAGCGGAAGTGTGCACGGCGGAGAGGTATGAGGAAGAAGAAAGAGAATGGGAGCGCGAGGTGCGAAGACCCGGTCCGGTACCTTTTATAAGGTCATTCCCCGAGTGACTGACTGGTAGGCCCAGACGATCTAAACAAATCCTGCAACAGTCGCACGTGCAATACGTGGCGAAAAAGGTGGCGCGGAGATCGAGGCGACCTGCCTAATCCGTCCCGATTACCATGGCCTCACCCGTCCGGCGCGCTTCCCAAAATTCGAATCCTGCGAAATCCGCGGAGAGTAGAGCAGCTTGTCAGACTGGAAACATCCTCCACATTATCATTCAGAATTCTACCGTGAAAATTCACTCGACAAAAACCAAGAATGGACCAAGGCGACTGAAAAAGAAGTTGACGTTGTCTCCTCAATTCATGGCTCCAGAACAAGTTATGCTCACAACATGAAGAATGAGTCGGAAGTGTTCTCAACTCCTTCCCCACTCAAACCCTGATCCATTCGGGGGCTAATGACGAAGCTATGTACCTAGGTAGGGTCATGGATCTGTCCAAGATACCCTCCCCAAGGACATCTCTAAAAGAACCAGAAGCAGTCGAAGAGAAATCATCATCCACTCGACCCAAAAGCTATGTTCCACTCGATAGTCTTGAAGACACTCGACCATACGAACAACCACTCGACCACCAGAAGATGTGAAGCCATTCACTCCGCAATGGTCGAGGTTTAAGTCATAGCTTTAATAATCATTTATAGCACTTTACTTCGGACGTTACCAGTAATGCTCCTCCTTTATGAACATTGAACCCTGTGTAACGGAGGGGAGATGGGGTCCTGGCGCACTATATATAAGCCACCCCCCTCCTCTGGGGCAAGGGTTCGGACCCCTGTAACTCACACGCATATATTCAGTCGACCGCCTCCGGGCTCCGAGACGTAGGGCTGTTATTTCCTCCGAGAAGGGCCTGAACTCGTAAAACTCACGTGTACAACTCCTCCATAGCTAGGATCTTGCCTCTACATTCCTACCCCCATTCTATTGTCAGACTTAGAACCACGACAGTTGATACGTCCATTTTGCCTCATGCTTTTATATCGATATTTATTGCATTATGGGCTATTATATGTCACAATACTTATGTCTATTCTCTCTTATTTTACAAGGTTTACATAAAGAGGGAGAATGCCGGCAGCTGGGATTCTGGGATGGAAAAGGAGCAAATATTAGAGACCTATTCTACACAGCTTCAAAAGTCCCGAAACTTCACGGAAGACGTTTTCATAATATATAAAAAATACTAAGCGCAAGAAGTTCACCAGGGGGGCCACACCCTGCCCATGAGGGTGGGGGCGTGCCCTACCCCCTGGGCGCACCCCCTACCTCATGGGCCCCCTGGTGGCCCTCCGATGTCCCTCTTATGCTATATGAGGTCTTTCGATGAGAAAAAAATCATAAGCCATCTTCTCGGATGAAACTCCGCCGCCACAAGGCGGAACCTTGGCGGAACCAATCTAGGGCTCCGGCAGAGCTGTTCTACCGGGGAAACTTCCCTCCGGGAGGGGGAAATCATCGCCATCATCATCACCAACGCTCCTCTCATCGGGAGAGGGCAATCTCCATCAACATATTCATCAGCACCATCTCCTCTCAAAACCCTAGTTCATCTCTTGTATCCAATTCTTGTCTCCAAGTCCGGGATTGGTACTAGTAGGATGCTGGTAGTGTTAATTACTCCTTGTAGTTGATGCTAGTTGGTTTATTTGGTGGAAGATCATATGTTCAGATCCTATATGCATATTAACACCCCTCTGATTATGAACATGAATATGCTTTGTGAGTAGTTACGTTTGTTCCTGAGGACATGGGAGAAGTCTTGCTATTAGTAGTCATGTGAATTTGGTATTCGTTCGATATTTTGATGAGATGTATGTTGTCTCTCCTCTAGTGGTGTTATGTGAACATCGACTACATGACACTGCACCATTATTTGGGCCTAGAGGAAGGCATTGGGAAGTAATAAGTAGATGATGGGTTGCTAGAGTGACAGAAGCTTAAACCCTAGTTTATGCGTTGCTTTGAAAGGGGCTGATTTGTATCCATATGTTTCATGCTATGGTTAGGTTTACCTTAATACTTTTGTTGTAGTTGCGGATGCTTGCAATAGAGGTTAATCATAAGTGGGATGCTTGTCCAAGTAAGGACAGTACCCAAGCACTGGTCCACCCACATACCAAATTATCAAAGTACCGAACGCGAATCATATGAGCATGATGAAAACTAGCTTGATGATATTCCCATGTGTCCTTGGGAGCGCTTTTCTCTATATAAGAGTTTGTCCAGGCTTGTCCTTTGCTATAAAAAGGGTTGGGCCACCTTGCTACACTTCATTTACTTTTGTTACTTGTTGCTCGTTACAAATTATCCTATCACAAAACTATCTGTTACCACTTGTTTCAGTACTTGCAGAGAATACCTTGCTAGAAACCGCTTATCATTTCCTTCTGCTCCTCGTTGGGTTTGACACTCTTACTTATCGTAAGGACTAGATAGATCCCCTATACTTGTGGGTCATCAGAGTCCAAACGGAATAAAACTTTCGCGATGATTTTTCTTGGGCCAGAAGACACATAGGAGACTTGGAGAGGAGGCTAGAAGACCTACGGGGAGGACACAAGCCCTAGGGGCGCGCCCCAGGAGGGGCACCCCTAGGGCTTGTGGGCCCCCGTAGCCTCCTAACCCTAATCTTCGCTCCATTAATACCCAAATATTCCCCCAACCCTAGGAGCGTACACCAAAATACTTTTCCGCCGCCGCAAACCTCTGTTCCCATGAGATCCCATCTTGGGGCCTATTCCGACACCCTGCCAAAGCCGGATTCGATCACAGAGGGCATCTACATCAACTCTATTGCCCTTCCAATGAAGCATGGTAGTTTACCACAGACCTGCGTGTAACGCCCCAGATACAAATTTCCACATTCGTAACTCCGACTCTTGCCTTTTCTGGAGATGTGATATGAGATCCCCTTCGTGGTTGGGCTTTTGTCTTTCATTTTGCATTTTGTCCGTGTCATGCATTTCATATCATGTCATCATGTGCATCTCATTTGCATACGTGTTCGTCTCATGCATCTGAGCATTTTCCCCGTTGTCTATTTTGCAATCCGACACTCCTATGTGCCCTAGTGTACCCCTCTTGTCTCCTTTTCGTGAGCGGGTGTTAAACATTCTCGGAATGGACCAAGATTTGTCAAGCGGCTTTGGTAGACCACCGATAGACACCCTGTCAAATTTCGTGCCATTTGGAGTCCGTTTGATACTCCAACGGTTAACCAGGAAGGCCTCTTGTGTGTTGCAGCCCAACACCCCTCCTAAACGGCCCAAAACCCATCCAAACCATCTCCACACTACAAAAAAAGACACATTCGTGACATTTTGGGCCGAACGAATTTGTTTTCTGTCATACATATGACACTTCTATGACGATAATTGTGACAAAACCCGGTATCATCATAGATGTGGTGGGCTCCTACTTCTATGCCAAAAAATCATGACAGAAAATGGGCTTTTCGTCCTGGGCGGGCCGGAGACGCAGCTGCATGACATTCTTTGGGCCGTCCATGACGGAAAAAACTATGGTAGAAGCGAGGGGGAGGAAAATTTCGGGGAGTTACCGGTTACGGTGGGAGGTCGAGGGCCGAGCGATGCGCGTTTCTCTCATACACGTACGCGCATGTGTGCGAGGCGTTGGCTCTAACTGAACTCGAGCAAGGCGTTGGGCTCTAACTGAACCCGAGCGATTGCACTGCAGGCTATGTGTTACTGAACCCGAGCGATCAATCGATGGCTGTTAACTGAACCCGATCGAGCGATTCCTTCGCTACTGCTGCTAACTGAAGCCGATCGATGGGATGAACAGTGAGCGTTGCGGGGGGTTTGGATGAACAGTGAGCGGTGGCGTTGCCTCTGGATGAATAGGACCCCATGGTGTGGTGGAGGGCTGGATGAACAGTAGACGGTGGAGGGGTGCCCGTGGAGGGGTGGATGAACAGGACCCCGTGGTGTGGAGGGTTGGATGAATAGTAGACGGTGGAGGGGTGGTCAAACAGGACCCCGTGGTGTGGAGGCTGGATGAACAGTAGATGGTGGAGGGGTGCGCGTGGAGGGGTGGTTGAACAGGACCCCATGGTGTGGAGGGCTGGATGAACAGTAGACGGTGGAGGGGTGGTTGAACAGTAGCCGGTGGAGTAGCGCGCGGTGGAGGCTGGATGAACAGGAGCCCGTGGATGAACAGTCGCAGGTGGAGGCTGGAGGAGGTCGATGGTGGATGAACCGTAGCTCGTGGAGGCTGGAGGGGGTCGACGGTGGAGATGAATAGTATCCCGTGGAGTCCCGTTTTGCGGTACGCCACACCCCTCCCGATGAACAGGACCCCCGTTTCGACCGTAGCGCTCCAACACAAGTCTGTTTCCTCCATTTTGCGGTACGCCACACCCCTCCCGATCAACAGGACCCCCGTTTCGACCGTAGGAGGTCCGTTTCCTCCGTTTTGCGGTACGCCAGACCCCTCCCGATGAACAGGATCCCGTTTCGAACGTGGCCGGTCGAACACAAGGTCGTTTCCTTCGTTTTGCGGTACGCCAGGCCTCGTTTCCATCGCCTGTTCCGTCCAAGCCCTCCCGATGAACACGACGCATTCCGTTGCCTCCCCATGAACACGACGACGATATTGTTTCTCCGTTCTGACCCAGCAAAGTACACGAGCCCTGGCCGTATGTATGCGCGAGTAGGCGTTCGAGACCCCGCCCGTATGTACACATACGTGGCCGTATTTTCTTTCTTCCACCCTGGCCGCAGTACGTACGTGTACATGCTACGTGCGCGCCTCTACTACGACACATGCGCGCCTCTACTACGACACGTGTGCGCCTCTACATCGACCAGTATGTACGTACACGTTTGCGACCAGAATGACAACGCTACGTATGCTTCGACCAGGTGGGTCCTGACTGTTAGGCACTTCCTTGCCTGCGAAGATGTAGCTGGTGGGTCCCAGCAGTCAGGGGGGTGAAATACGGTGGCCCGTCCGATGGGTCCCGCTGTCAGGTGGAGGAATAATTATTTTGCACGTAATAATAAGGCACTTCCTTGCTGCAGCCGTGGACCCAGCTGTCAGCCTCTCCACGTACAGTCCACGTCTGATGGAAGCCGTTCCTTGACCATGTTGACCACGCCGCGCCAAGAGCACCAGGGCAGTGGACGACGGCGAGGCCTAGGAAGGGGACGACGCGGAGCCGGGGAAGACGCGGTAGTGGATGCCCGCGTGTAGAGGAGTACGAGGGTTCACTGGTTCGCTGCGGTGTGAAGCTGCCGTCGCCGCAGAATAACAGGGGGTGTGGGTGAGTAGAGGGATGGCCTGGCCAGCGGTGGGAGTAGTAGGGGGCGGTGAGGCCTCCGCCACATCGCAGCCGGCCACGGGAGGCAGAAGCACAAGGCACGATCGGCGCTGGTTTGGGCGGCTGGAGCAAGAAGACCAGAGGTTGAAGAAGCACTACGGCCGTTGGATGGACATCGTACGGTCACTGGAGCTAGAATCGTGCATATTGACTAAGTTGACAAAGCCCTCCGTCCCCGTCAACTTAGTAGGCCCACAAGTCAGCCTGCCACTATACTGGGTCCCAGCTAACAGGGGAGTATTCATTTTTTGTGCGTAATAAGGAGGCACTTCCTTGTGTGCAAAGATATAGCTGGTGGGTCCGAGCTGTCAGTGGAGGAAACGTTTTTTCGTGAAATACAGAGGCCCTTTCGGTGGGTCCCTGCTACGTCTTGAGCTTGCATTGGTTTTCCTCGAAGAGGAAGGGATGATGCAGCAGAGTAGCGTAAGTATTTCCCTCAGTTTTTGAGAACCAAGGTATCAATCCAGTAGGAGCCCACGCTCAAGTCCCTCGTACCTGCACAAAGCAATAGCTACTCGCAACCAACGCGATTAGGGGTTGCCAATCCCTTCACGGTCACTTACGAGAGTGAGATCAGATAGATATAATATTTTTGGTATTTTTGGTATAAGGATGCAAAGTAAAAATTAAAGGCAAAGTAAAAAAGAAAAACAAGATTAAAGTGATGGAGATTGATATGATGAGAATAGACCCGGGGGCCATAGGTTTCACTAGTGGCTTCTCTCAAGAGCATAAGTATTCTACAGTGGGTGAACAAATTACTGTTGAGCAATTGACAGAATTGAGCATAGTTATGAGAATATCTAGGCATGATCATGTATATAGGCATCACGTCCGTGACAAGTAGATCGAAACGATTCTGCATCTACTACTATTACTCCACTCATTGACCGCTATCCAACATGCATCTAGAATATTAAGTTAAAAACAGAGTAACGCCTTAAGCAAGATGACATGATGTAGAGAGATAAATTCATGCAATATGAAATAAACCCCATCTTGTTATCCTCGATGGCAACGATACAATACGTGCCTTGCTGCCCCTTCTGTCACTGGGTAAGGACACCGCAAGATCGAACCCAAAGCTGCGCACTTCTCCCATGGCAAGAACTACCAATCTAGTTGGCCAAACCAAACAGATAATTCGAAGAGACTTGCAAAGATAACCAATCATACATAAAAGAATTCAGAGAAGATTCAAATATTATTCATAGATAGACTTGATCATAAACCCACAATTCATCGGTCTCAACAAACACACCGCAAAAAGAAGATTACATCAAATAGATCTCCACAAGAGAGGGGGAGAACTTTGTGTTGAGATTCAAAGAGAGAGAAGAAGCCATCTAGCTACTAACTATGGACCCGAAGGTCTAAGGTAAACTACTCACACTTCATCGGAGGGGCTAGGATGATGTAGAAGCCCTCCGTGATGACGGCCCTCTTCCGGCGGAGCTCCGGAACAGGCCCCAAGTGTGGATCTCGTGGATACAGAAAGTTGCGGCGGTGGAATTAGGTTTTTGGCTCCTGTTCTGATCGTTTGGGGGTACGTGTGTATATATAGGAGGAAGAAGTACGCCAAAGGAGCAACAAGGGGCCCACGAGGCAGGGGGTGCGCCCTAGGGGGGGCGCCCCCCACCCTCGTGACCGCCTCTTTTGTTCCTTGGAGCAGGGTCCAAGTCTCCTGGATCACGTTCGGTGAGAAAATCACGTTCCCGAAGATTTTATTCCGTTTGGACTCCGTTTGATATTCCGTTTCTTCGAAACACTGAAATAGGCAAAAAAACAGGAATTCTGGGTTGGGCCTCCGGTTAATAGGTTAGTCCCAAAAATAATATAAAAGTGGAAAATAGAGCCCAATATAGTCCAAAACAGTACATAATATAGCATGGATCAATCAAAAATTATAGATACGTTGGAGACGTATCAGGCATCCCCAAGCTTAATTCCTGCTCGTCCTCGAGTAGGTAAATGATAAAAAGAGAATTTTTGATGTGGAGTGCTACTTGGCATAATTTCAATGTAAATATTCTTAATTGTGGTATGAATATTCAAATTAGAAAGATTCAAGACAAAAGTTTATATTGACATAAAAATAATAATACTTCAAGCATACTAACAAAGAAATAATGTCTTCTCAAAATAACATGGCCAAAGAAAGTTATCCCTACAAAATCATATAGTCTGGCTATGCTCCATCTTCACCACACAAAGTATTTAAATCATGCACAACCCCGATGATAAGCCAAGCAATTGTTTCATACTCTAACTTTTTCAAAACTTTTTCAATCTTCACGCAATGCATGAGCGTGAGCCATGGATATAGCACTATTGGTGGAATAGAATGGTGGTTGTGGAGAAGACAAAAAAGGAGAAGATGGTCTCACATCAACTAGGCGTATCAACGGGCTATGGAGATGCCCATCAATAGATATCAATGTGAGTGAGTAAGGATTGCCATGCAACGGATGCACTAGAGCTATAAATGTATGAAAGCTCAACAAGAAACTAAGTGGGTGTGCATCCAACTTGCTTGCTCACGAAGACCTAGGGCAATTTTGACGAAGCCCATCATTGGAATATACAAGCCAAGTTCTATAATGTCAAATTCCCACTAGTATATGAAAGTGACAACATATGAGACTCTCTATATGAAGAACATGGTGCTACTTTGAAGCACAATATATGAGACTTGCTATACCATGGTGCTACTTTAAAGCACAAGTGTGGAAAAAAGGATAGTAGCATTGCCCCTTTTTATTTATTTTCTTTTTTTGGGCCTTCTTTTTTTCTTTGGCCTTTCTCTTTTTTTATTGGGACAATGCTCTATTGAATGATGATCATCACACTTTTATTTATTTACAACTCAATGATTACAACTCGATTCTAAAACAAAGTATGACTCTGTATGGATGCCTCCGGCGGTGTACCGGGATATGCAATGAATCAAGAGTGACAAGTATGAAGAAATTATGGACGGTGGCGTTGCCACAAATACTATGTCAACTACATGATCATGCTAAGCAATATGACAATCATGAATGTGTCATGATGAACAAGATGGTGGAAATTTGCATGGCAATATATCTCGGAATGGCTATGGAAATGCCATAATAGGTAGGTATGGTGGCTGTTTTGATGAAGGTATATGGTAGGTGTATGATACCGGCAAAAGGTGCGCGGTATTAGAGAGGCTAGCAAAGGTGGAAGGTGAGAGTGCGTATAATCCATGGACTCAACATTAGTCATAAAGAACTCATATACTTATTGCAAAAATCTAGAAGTTATCAAAGCAAAGTATTACGCGCATGCTCCTAGGGGGATAGATTGGTAGGGAAAGACCATCGCTCGTCCCCGACCGCCACTCATAAGGAAGACAATCAATAAACAAATCATGCTCCTACTTTGTTACATAATGGTTCACCATACGTGCATGCTACAGGAATCACAAATTCTAACACAAGTATTCTTTAAATTCACAACTACTCAACTAGCATGACTTTAATATTATCACCTCCATATCTCAAAACAATTATCATGCTTCAATCTTTTCTTAGTATTCAACACACTCAAAAGAAAGTTTCACAAATCTTGAATACCAAGCATATTATTATTAAGCAAATTACCATGCTATTAAGAGACTCCCAAAATAACTTAAGTGAAGCATGAGAGGTCAATAGTTTCTTTAAAACGAATCCACCACCGTGCTCTACAAGATCTAAGTGAAGCACATAGAGCAAAATTATTACGCTCAAAAGATATAAGTGAAGCACATAGAGTATTCTATCAAATTTTAATTCATGTATGGCTCTCTCAAAAGGTGTGTACAGCAAGTATGATTGTGGCATACTAATACACAAAGAAACAAATAATACAAGATGCTCCAAGCAAAACACATATCATGTTGGTGAATAAAAATATAGCTCCAAGTAAATTACCGATGGAGGTGGACGAAAGAGGGGATGCCTTCCGGGGCATCCCCAAGCTTTGACTTTTTGGTGTCCTTGGATTACCTTGGGGGTGCCATGGGCATCCCCAAGCTTAGGCTCTTGCCACTCCTTGTTCCATGATCCATCAAAAGAATTCACCCAAAACTTGAAAACTTCACAACACAAAACTCAAAATAGAAAACTCGTGAGCTCCGTTAGCGAAATAAAACAGAAGACCACTTCAAGGTACTGTAATGAACTCATTCTTTATTTATATTGGTGTTAAACCTACTGTATTCCAACTTATCTATGGATTATAAACTATTTTAGTAGCCATAGATTCATCAAAATAAGCAAACAACACACGAAAAACAGAATCTGTCAAAAACAGAATAGTCTGTAGTAATCTGTAGCTAGCGCAAGATCTAGAACCCCAAAAATTCTAAAATAAATTTCTGGACGTGAGGAATTTATATATTAATCATATTCAAAAATAATTAACTAAATAGAACTCTTCAAATAAAAATGACAGAAGTTCTCGTGAGCGCTAAAGTTTCTGTTTTTTACAGCAAGTTCAACAAGACTTTCCCCAAGTCTTCCCAACGGTTCTACTTGGCACAAACACTAATTAAACACAAAAAAACACAACCAAAACAGAGGCTAAATAATTTATTTATTACTAAGCAGGATCTAAAAGCAAGGAATAAAAATAAAATTGGGTTGCCTCCCAACAAGCGCTATCGTTTAACGCCCCTAGCTAGGCATAAAAGCGAGGATAGATCTAGGTATTGCCATCTTTGGTAGGCAATCAATAAGTGGATCTCATGATAGTTTCATATGGTAATTTTATTTTCTTTCTTGGAAAGTGTTCCATGCCCTTTTTTAATGGAAATTGAAATCTAATATTCCCTTCCTTCATATCAGTAATCGCACCAACCGTTCTAAGGAAAGGTCTACCAAGAATAATAGGGCAAGAAGGATTGCAATCTATATCAAGAACAATGAAATATATGGGCACATAATTCCTATTTGCAACAATAAGAAAATCATTAATCCTTCCCATAGGCTTCTTAATAGGTTAATCCACAAGATGCAAGTTTAGAGAGCAATCATCAAAATTACGGAAATCTAGTAAATCACACAAAGTCTTGGGAATAGTAGAGACACTAGCACCCAAATCACACAAAGCATAAAACTCATGATCTTTAATTTTAATTTTAATAGTTGCTTCCCACTCATCATAGAGTTTTCTAGGGATAGAAACATTCAACTCAAGTTTTTCTTCATAAGATTGCATCAAGACATCAACAATATGTTCGGTGAAGGCTTTATTTTGACTATAAGCATGTGGAGAATTTAGCATGGATTGCAACAAGGAAATACAATCAATTAAGGAGCAACTTTCATAATTAAATTCCTTGAAATCCAATATAGTGGGTTTAGCAACATCTAGATTTTTATTTCTTTCAATCCCACATTCATCAATTTCATCATTAAGATCTAAACACTTCGAATTTTTAGAACGCCTTCTAGGTAAAGGAAGATCATATTCAGTTTCATCAAGATTAATATTGCAAAATAAAGATTTAGTAGGGGACACATCAATAACTTTTATATCTTCATCTTGATTTTCATAGGAATTGGAGGAACACGCTTTAATAAAGGCATCTTTGGAAGCACGCATCCTAGCGGTTCTTTCTTTGCACTCATCAATGGAAATTCTCATGGCTTTGAGAGACTCATTGATATCATGTTTAGGAGGAATAGATCTAAGCTTTAAAGAATCAACCTCAAGAGAAATTCTATCAACGTTTCTAGCCAAATCATCAACTTTAAGCAATTTCTCCTCAAGCAAAGCATTAAAATTATTTTGTGAATTCATAAACTCTTTAACACTATTCTCAAATTCAGAGGGCGTCTTATTATAATTTCCATAAGAGTTGTTGTAGGAATTACCATAATTATTAGAAGTATTACTAGGATATGGCCTAGGATTAAAATTCCCTCTGTAAGCGTTGTTACCAAAATTATTCCTACCAATAAAATTCACATCCATAGATTCATTGTTATTCTCAATCAAAGTATACAAAGGCATATCATTAGGATCAGAAGAAACACTTTTAGTAGCAAATAATTTCATAAGTTCATCCATCTTTCCACTCAACACATTGATTTCTTCTATCGCATGCACTTTTTTATTAGAAGATCTTTTAGTATGCCATTGAGAATAATTAACCATAATATTATCTGGGAGTTTAGTAGCATCTTCTAAAGTGGTTTCCATAAAAGTGCCTCCCATGGCTGAATCTAAAAGATTTCTAGAAGCAAAATTCAATCCGGCATAAAAATTTTGTATGATCATCCACAAATTCAAACCATGAGTAGGGCAATTACGTATCATTAATTTCATTCTCTCTCAAGCTTGTGCAACATGTTCATGATCAAGTTTTTTAAAGTTCATAATATCGTTTCTAAGAGAGATGATCTTAGCGGGAGGAAAATACTTAGAGATAAAAGCATCTTTGCACTTGTTCCATGAATCAATACTATTCTTAGGCAAAGACGAAAACCAAGCTTTAGCACGATCTCTTAGCGAAAAAGGAAATAGCTTCAATTTAACGACATCATTATTGACATCTTTTTTCTTTTGCATATTACATAAATCAATGAAGCCATTCAGATGAGTAGCGGCATCTTCACTAGGAAGGCCGGCGAATTGATCTTTCATAACAAGATTCAATAAAGCAGTATTAATTTCACAAGATTCAGCATGGGTAAGAGGAGCAATTGGAGTGCTAAGGAAATCATTATTATTGGTATTGGTGAAGTCACACAATTTGGTAGTATCTTGAGCCATAGCGACAAACAAGCAATCTAACACCCAAGCAAACAAAACCAAACGGGCAAAAAGAGGCAAATAGAGAGGGAGGATAGAGAGAGAGGGCAAATAAAACGGCAAGGGTGAATTGGGGGGAGAGGAAAACGAGAGGCAAATGACAAATAATGTAATGCGAAAGATAGGGATTGTGATGGGTACTTGGTATGTTGACTTTTTGCGTAGACTCCCCGGCAACGGCGCCAGAAATCCTTCTTGCTACGTCTTGAGCTTGCGTTGGTTTTCCTCGAAGAGGAAGGGATGATGCGGCAGAGTAGCGTAAGTATTTCCCTTAGTTTTTGAGAACGAAGGTATCAATCCAGTAGGAGCCCACGCTCAAGTCCCTCATACCTGCACAAAGCGATAGCTACTCGCAACCAATGCGATTAGGGGTTGTCAATCCCTTCACGGTCACTTACGAGAGTGAGATTTGATAGATATAATATTTTTGGTATTTTTGGTATAAAGATGCAAAGTAAAAAAGTAAAGGCAAAGTAAAAAAGCAAAACAACATTAAAGTGATGGAGATTGATATGATGAGAATAGACCCGGGGGCCATAGGTTTCACTAGTGGCTTCTCTCGAGAGCATAAGTATTCTATGGTGGGTGAACAAATTACTGTTGAGCAATTGACAGAATTGAGCATAGTTATGAGAATATCTAGGCATGATCATGTATATAGGCATCACGTCCGTGACAAGTAGATCGAAATGATTCTGCATCTACTACTATTACTCCACTCATCGACCGCTATCCAGCATGCATCTAGAGTATTAAGTTAAAAACAAAGTAACGCCTTAAGCAAGATGACATGATGTAGAGAGATAAATTCATGCAATATGAAATAAACCCCATCTTGTTATCCTCGATGGCAACAATACAATACGTGCCTTGCTGCCCCTTCTGTCACTGGGTAAGGACACCGCAAGATCGAACCCAAAGCTAAGCACTTCTCCCATGGCAAGAACTACCAATCTAGTTGGCCAAACCAAACGGATAATTCGAGGAGACTTGCAAAGATAACCAATCATACATAAAAGAATTAAGAGAAGATTCAAATATTATTCATAGATAGACTTGATCATAAACCCACAATTCATCGGTCTCAATAAACACACCGCAAAAAGAAGATTACATCGAATAGATCTCCACAAGAGAGGGGGAGAACTTTGTATTGAGATTCAGAGAGAGAGAAGAAGCCATATAGCTACTTACTATGGACCCGAAGGTCTGAGGTAAACTACTCACACTTCATCGGAGGGGCTAGGATGATGTAGAAGCCCTCCGTGATGATGGCCCTCTTCCAGCGGAGCTCCGGAACAGGCCCCAAGATGGGATCTCGTGGATACAGAAAGTTGCGGTGGTGGAATTAGGTTTTTGGCTCCTGTTCTGATCGCTTGCGGGTACGTGTGTATATATAGGAGGAAGAAGTACGTCGGAGGAGCAACGAGGGGCCCACGAGGTAGGGGGCGCGCCCTAGGGGGGCGCCCCCCACCCTCGTGACCGCCTGTTTTGTTCCTTGGAGCAGGGTCCGAGTCTCCTGGATCACGTTCGGTGAGAAAATCACGTTCCCGAAGATTTTGATTCCGTTTGGACTCCGTTTGATATTCTGTTTCTTCGAAACACTGAAATAGGCAAAAAAACAGCAATTCTGGGCTGGGCCTCCGGTTAATAGGTTAGTCCCAAAAATAATATAAAAGTGGAAAATAGAGCCCAATATAGTCCAAAACAATAGATAATATAGCATGGAGCAATCAAAAATTATAGATACGTTGGAGACATATCAGTCCCCGATGTCAGGTGGAGGAATCATTATTTTGCGCGTAATAAGGAGGCATTTCCTTGCGTGCGGCCGTGGACCCAGCTGTCGGCCTCTCCACGTAAAGTCCACTTCAGATGCATGTCGATCGTTGACCATGTTGACCAGGCCGCGCCGAGAGCACCAGGGCGGTGGACGACGGCGAGGCCTAGGAAGGGGACGACACGGAGGCAGGGAAGACTCGGAAGTTGTTTCCCACGTGGAGGGGAGTACGACTGTACGAGGGTTTACTGGTTCGTCTGCCATCGCCGGAGAATAACAGCAGGTGTGGGTGAGTAGAGGGATGGCTAGGCCAGCGATGGGAGTACGGTCGGGCGGTGAGGCCTGCGCGGCAGCACAGCCGGCCTCGAGGAGGAGGGAGCAGGCAGTCCCGCTGGCGCTTGTCCCACCGGAGGCTGGAGCAGGAAGAGCAGAGATTGAAGAAGCACGACGGCCGTTGGATGGACATCCAACAGTCAGTGCTTGTGCGTCAACCTTTTTTAGGAAAGCCTCAAATCTGTGGAAAACAGCATACAGCCCATCTGCCATTATTTCTAATAATTTACAGCCCATTTGCTAATTCTTAAGGTTTTTTTGGAGCCCATATTCTTTTTGTTAGCATTACAGCCCATATTGTGGCAACTGTTAAAAAATTATACGAAATTTTGCATATTTCGGTGCGGTCTGAACTGTTTTTAATCCCGAAATTTCGACTCACATTCAAACTAATTTTAAAAATAAATGTATATCAATATAAAATCCAACAAATTCTCCACGCATAAAAATTAATGTAATTTAAAATCTTGAAATGAAAAAAAAGATATTTGAAACTAATTGCCGGTTTGATGTGTTTTAAAAATGTACAACCCATTTCTCATTACTGATGGGACATTTTCTCGGCCAGCCGAATGAAAGCTCTTACCGTCTTGATAGAATTGCAGCCCAACAGGCCTGACAAAGCGACTTACTTGGCAAATCACAAAAAAAACTGGGTTGTGGCCGTGGACCCAGCTGTCAGCCTCTCCACGTACAGTACTCTTCTGATGGAAGTCGTTCCTTGACCACATTGACCACGCCGTGCGGAGAGCACCACGGCGGTGGACGACGGCGAGGCCTAGGAAGGGGACGACACGGCAGTGGAAGCCCGCGCGGAGAGGACTACGAGGGTTCACTGGTTCGGCTGCGGTGTGAGGCTGCCGTCGCCGCAGGGCCTCGCCAGCGGTGGGAATAGTAGGGGGCGGCGAGGCCTCTGCGATAGCACAGCCGGCCATGGGAGGTAGGAGCATGCGGCACGACCGGCGCTGCTTTGGGCGACTGGAGCAAGAAGACCAGAGGTTGAAGAAGCACTACAACCGTTGGATGGACATTGTACGGTCACTGGAGCTAGAATCGTTCATATTAACTAAGTTGACAAAGCCCTTCGTCCCCGTTAACTTAGTAGGCCCACAAGTCAGCCTCCCAGCAAGGTGGGTCCCAGCTAGCCGGGGGAATATTCATTTTTTTTGCATAATAAGGAGGCACTTCCGGTGGGTCCGAGCTGACAGTGGGAGGAACATTTTTTCGCGAAATACGGTGGCCCGTCCGGTGGGTCCCAGCAGTCAGGGGGAAACGATTTTTTTCTTAAAATATTGGTGGCCCGTCCGGTGGGTCCCCGCTGTCAGGTGGAGGAATGATTATTTTCTGCGTAATAAGGAGGCACTTCCTTGCGGCTGCCATGGACCCAGCTGTCAGCCTCTCCACATACAGTACTCTTCCGATGGAAGTCGGTCGTTGACCACATTGACCACACTGCGCCGAGAGCACCACGGCGGGGGACGACGGCGAAGCCTAGGAAGGGGACGACGCGGAGCTGTGCAAGACGTGGCAGTGGATGCCCACGTGGAGAGGAGTACGAGCATTCACTGGTTCGGCTGCAGTGTGAGGCTGCCGTCGCCGCAGAATAACAGGGGGTGTGGGTGAGTGGAGGGATGGCCTGGCCAGTGGTGGGAGTAGTATGGGGGCGGTGAGGCCTCCACGATAGCACAGCCAGCCACGAGAGGCAGGAGCAGGCGGCACGACCGGCGCTGCTTTGGGCGGCTGGAGCAAGAAGACCAGAGGTTGAAGAAGCACTATGGCCGTTGGATGGACATCATACGGTCACTGGAGTATTGACTAAATTGACAAAGCTCTCCATCCCTGTGAACTTAGTAGGCCCACAAGTCAGCCCAACAATATGGTGGGTCCCAGCAAGCAGGGGGTATTCATTTTTGGGGGCGTAATAAGGAGGCACTTCCTTGCGTGCGAAGATATAGTTGGTGGGTCTGACCTGTCAGCGGGGGGACTTTTTTTTCACGAAATACAGAGGCTCTTCCTGTGGGTCCTAGCTGTCAGGTGGAGGAATCATTATTTTGCACGTAATAAGGAGGCATTTCCTTGCATGCGGCCGTGGACCCAGTTGTCAGCCTCTCCACGTACAATCCAGTTCCGATGGATGTCGTTCATTGACCATGTTGACCAGGCCGCGCCGAGAGCACCAGGGCGGTGGACGACGGCGAGGCCTAGGAAGGGAACGACATGGAGCCAGGGAATACTCGGCAGTTGTTTCCCACGCGGAGGAGTACGAGGGTTTACTGGTTCATCTGCCGTCGCCGGAGAATAACAGCAGGTGTGGGTGAGTAGAGGGATGGCTAGGCCAGCGATGGGAGTACGATGGGGCCGTGAGGGCCTGCGCGGTAGCGTAGCCGGCCGCGGGAGGAGGGAGCAGGCAGTCCCGCCAGCGCTTGTTTGAGCGGCTTGAGCATGAAGAGCAGAGATTGAAGAAGCACGACAGCCGTTGGATGGACATCCAACAGTCACTGCTCTCATGTGTTGACTAATATAAGATCTTAACAGAATCCAGCACCATTGATAGGCCATCCATGGAAAAACTCTTCATTGAGTATAGAACATAATATTAGTACAAAATGTGTGCTCCAAGATGATATATAAATTATGCGCAGAAATTTAAAATGCAGCTTATGGTTACAAGTGTAGATGATAATATAAAGTACCTGAAGAACTGTGGAGCCAAACACCATATTGAAATGTGCACAGAGATCATGTATTACACCCAAGGTCTCCAGTTTAGGCGCGGAGAGGACGGTTATTTGCAACGGTGAATAACTAGAATCAAGGATCAACCTTTGAAGTGAAGGGGCATCTTGGATGATGAGCTGCCTTCCATCAAAAGAAATTCCAATTCTTACAAGGTTAGGCGACTTTATTTGGAGACAACCGATTCTAATTGTGAAAACAAGCACCAAGCACTCCAGCGCAGGGCAACTAGAGTGGATGATGTTGTGCAATGAGGCCTCCGATATACAAACCCGCACAAGTGAAAGTTTCTTGAGAAATGGGAGTCAAAGGTTTAGTACCAGATTGTCTGGTAGGTAGCACTGCGCAAAAGTGGCGGTGTGGAGAGAGGACGAAAACCCCGAGATGGACATCGGTGCTGAAGGCACAAGTTCATGGCGTTCGGTATGTGGTATGTGATTTCTAGGGGAATAGTAGAACTCAAGCAGCTGTAGTTTTGTGAATTCAGGGGATTCCAGCCAGGTGTCCACCGTGCAGGGCATGGTATGCTTGCTCAGGTAGCATGACGGGATGCAGAGGCTTTGAACGGAGCCTTGGTGGGAGGAGATGATGGCTCTGGGGATTTCAAAATCATTGAAGAGAGATAGATGACGACAGTCAAGATTAAGGGGAACGGCGTGCCATAAAGGGCGCCACCGAATTGAGAGGACTGGGGTGCGGCAGCAATCCTTGGTGGGGAGAAGCGAGATGATCTCCCCAAGGATGGCATCTGGGAGATCGCTGATGCAGTCCACCCGAGATTCTACGGGTTCCTGGGATCTGGTGGGGGCGGGGTCGCCGCTTCTCCCCGCGCTGCCGGGTGCGGGATCTACAACAGGCGTCGCCGCTAGCGGGAGCCTCACCTTCTTGGCGCTGGGGTCAGCCGACTCCATTTTCCTCGAGGGTGTCGCGTCACGCTCACGGATTTGAGCAGAGTAACGAATGACGAGCCTAGTTGTAGTGCGAGCGAAGAAGAAGGGGAGCTGGGGGTTTTCTGTAGGAGTGAGGAAGAAGGGGAGCTGGGGTTTTCTGTAGGAGTGAGGTGAGGAATTTGGGGGTACGAGTGGAGCGAGCTGACATGAGGTGGGTGGGAGCGAGGAGGAAGAAGAGCACCCAGGTTTTTGAATTGATTTTACTATTTACTAGTGTGGATGGGCTGTTTTGTCTTGGGACCCGAGAAACAATTACTACTAGTATAGTGGAGACACTCTACAGCTACCCAGAAAAACAATTACTACTAGTACAGTGGAGACACTACCGCTTCTGGCTCCTCCTAGGTCATTGAAACGTCTCCCTCTACTGAATATCGTTATAATTTTGTTCATCGACATGCGGGCCATGCAGCGCACGGGCCCAAATGCCATCCACCAAAATAGAAGGCAGTATGCAGGCGGAGAGTCACCCCGGTCGTAGCGCGGCAGTAACGAGCCGTCGTATCACAAAACCCCACCTCCCCGCAGTCTAAGTTTGACGGACGAAGCAACCATCACTTCACTCTTCGCTGAATCCCCTTCTCCCTCACCGTCTTCAAGAAAGGCAACACTTGCATCTGCCACTGTTCTTCTCTCCGAACGAAGGGAAGGTAAGCGGATCCGTGATGTTGGTATATTTTCGTTCAGAGGAAAAAAAGAACTTTTGCAAAGCAGTAACCGATCCTCACTCTCTTTTTTGTTTCATTGTCATTGCGATTGTGTTTTCCTTTCAGTGGACTCCTAGTATTCGTCAGTTTCATGATGGACCAAGGAGAACTAGGCAAAGATCTGCCAATATTGGAGCAGACGCGGGAGGCTGATCCCCATGAGACAGAGAGCTCCAAGAAGATGGAGGCAACCACCGAGGCGACCCCAGATACCGAGATGGTCAACGCCCTGTTTGAGGTTACAACCCCCGTGGCACTGCAGGAGCAGTTTTCCCCCTTCGAGGATGTGTCCCCCCCCCCCCCCGCTGAGCTGCCCAAGGTGATTTCCTTCTTTGCCGATCTTGATTGTGGTTTTTCATCTAAGTATGTGGTGATTTTTTTTAGAAAAGGAAGTATGTGGTGATTAATAATGCACAATTTTATTAGCTTCGATGCCATGGTATACGTAGTGGTTTAAATAACTTGTGTTTCTTATACTGAAAAGTAATTCAAAATTTGTTTCTGTTTCAATTAGAGCCCTGATGCAGACAAGGATTGTGTGGTTGTACATGTCACTCGCTATGAGGCGGACGACCTGAATATATGCACTGGGAAAACAGAGTTCTTAGGCTGTTGGATCCTGGAAGCCATTTGCGGTTATACCAATGAAGAGTTGTATTCCAGCCTCACTGTTGTCAGGCGTGTTGTCCAGGGTGTACTGAAGCAGAAGAAGTTCAAAGCTACTCCTTCGTTTGTGAGGAATACTGTTCTTGTCAAGCTTACGCAGGAAGATGACGTGGCATGCCTCCACAAACAAGTTTATCAGTGGCAAGGCCACAAGGTTGTCTTCATGAAGGTTCACAGGATTGAGCTGCTGCGGGACGTCCTCGATGATGTTCATGGCAAGGTCCGTCTTGTGTCCAGCCCAAATTAGATCGAGGTATGAAATAGTTGCCCCAGCTTGTGTTTAATAGTAGTTTGGATTGTGTCTAATTATCCGAACCTTGCCTGTTATCGACCCCTCTGGGGCTAGTACTCTGTTTGAATCCGTCTATGGGAACTGCTGCTATTTTTGTGTGCCCGTGAATCATGTGAGAACCATCGTAATTGTTGCCGAAACAGATGTGTCCTCACTAGTTTTTTCATGAATATGGCATGGTAAGACATAAGTTGTCACGATTTGTCATACGAGCAGTGTGTGTTTTGACAAAATAGAGCACTCGTTCGAGAACCGTGCGCCGATGTACACATAAGTACTTGTAAACACTGTTGGTGCTACCCCACTTGTAAGCAGTTGTGCAAAACATGGCACATTGGCTCAGCTCGCTTCAACACTAGGCTATCGACCAGCTAACAATCAACAATCCGATGTCTGACATATAAGCAACTATGTATCTTGTTATAGTGGTTCATGCAGTTAATTGAGGCCACAATGTAATAAATTCCAAACGTTCACACGCTAGTCCAGCGCTCATGTGGAACACTCACATTAAACTCGTCTTCATAAAAAACTTGAAAAGCATAAGTTAAGCAATTTTATACATCTCAATGATTCATAGAACATAACAAACATATACTAGTTCACAGCAAAAGACAAAGTTGTGAGAAGGTTTAAAAATCAGGAAAAAAACAAGCAAGGCTTCTCTCTGAGCAAAGGGCCTCCCGACAGGCTTAAATTTCCTGGAGTTCACTCTGGTTTTTTCTTGTTGCCACCATTCAGGGTTAGGTTCTCTCATTCCAGAATAACCAATTATAATTGTGGTATCAGGTGGAATGCTGAACTGAACCATGCAGTGTACTAACCAGCTGAAATGCTTGTGCATTCCACTAAATTTAAGCACCGCTATTTGCATAAATAAGCATACCACAATGCCTCTTGTCCGTGCACCTATCCAAAAAAACGTCATGCTGCCGTGCCAACTAGTCCTTGGTCCATGGATGAACTGGTAGAAAGTGCATTCCGGACTAGGATGCAGTTGTTTTCGCTCGTCCCTACACTGCAATCAAGAAGTAAAACGTACGAATCAGCTTCTTTTAGATTGCGTTGGTCATTCTACCTTAGTTACTACCAATGTAGGGATACCTTGAAGACGGGAGGTTAGACGACGGCAGCGAGGGATATACATCTCATTTTGCGCAATTGTACTAAAACTAAGGTGTGTGCTTTTGATTGCGCCGATAGAAACAATGCGGAGACAGACATCCCGAAATGATATGGAGACAGACATCCCTGTTTGCGCAAATAAGATATACGGTTATTTAAACAGTGACAAATATTACTACTTTCCCCCATTTCCTCTTAGAACCAAGTACTAGATTCATGCTACAGCTTTCCCACTTTCTTCCCTGTTTGAACCAATGCTTTGAGTCGACTGTATGAAATAGCTTTACTTCTAATCTACTACTACTATAATGCGGCAGTTTTGAAATTGGATTTACCACTCCATCTTCGGTTCTCCCGCCCAAAAAAGCATTGGCTCAAAATCCACCGTTCATTTCCCCTCTCATGCATATCACTGTCGTCCATCAAACAAAGGATGAAATGATCTGACGGCTAAGAGCTGCCGGATTCGCTCCCGCTCCTTGTGCACATGGCCGACTCTGCTCTCCAAGTAAACAAATAAAGAAGTCCCCGTTGAATCTGGATTGCACATACTGAAGTTGAGAAATGTCTAGAAACTGCTGCCACCTCCTCACATGCAAGTACGACAAGTTGGCAAATAGCTAGCACATTTTGGTTCCCCGTTGTCACCTGGGAAATAAACACTCTACTGTTGGGGAACGTAGTAATTTCAAAAAAATTCCAACGCACACGCAAGATCATGTGATGCATAGCAACGAGAGGGGAGAGTATGATCTACATACCTAGTAGATCGACAACGGAAGCGTTTGGTTGATGTAGTCGTACGTCTTCACGGCCCGACCGATCAAGCACCGAAACTACGGCACCTCCGAGTTTTAGCACACGTTCAGCTCGATGATGATCCCCGGACTCCGATCCAGCAAAGTGTCGGGGAAGAGTTCCGTCAGCACGACGGCGTGGTGACGATCTTGATGTACTACTGCAGCAAGGCTTCGCCTAAACTCTGCTACAATATTATCGAGGACTATGGTGGCTGGGGGCGCCGCACACGGCTAAGGAAAAAGATCACGTGGATCAACTTGTGTGTCTCTGGGGTGCCCCTGCCTCCGTATATAAAGGACTAAATGGGGGGAGGCTGGCCGGCCAAGGAGGGCGCGCCAGGAGAGTTCTACTCCCTCTGGGAGTAGGATTCCCCCCCCCCAATCCTAGTTAGAATAGGATTCGCGGAGGGGGGAAAGAGAGAGAGGGGCCGGCCCCCTCTCCTTGTCCTATTCGGACCAAGGGAGGGGAGGGGCGTGCGGCCCATGAGGGGCTGCCTCTTCTCTTTTCCACTAAGGCCCATCATGGCCCATATAGCTCCCGGGGGGTTCCGGTAACCTCCCGGTACTCCGGTAAAATCCCGATTTCACCCGGAACACTTCCGATATCCAAACATAGGCTTCCAATATATCAATCTTTATGTCTCGACCATTTCGAGACTCCTCGTCATGTCCATGATCATATCCGGGACTCCGAACAACCTTCGGTACATCAAAATGCATAAACTCATAATACAACTGTCATCGTAACCTTAAGCGTGCGGACCCTACGGGTTCGAGAACAATGTAGACATGACCGAGACACGTCTCCGGTCAATAACCAATAGCGGGACCTGGATGCCCATATTGGCTCCTACATATTCTACGAAGATCTTTATCGGCCAGACCGCATAACAACATAGGTTGTTCCCTTTGTCATCGGTATGTTACTTGCCCGAGATTCGATCATCGGTATTCCAATACCTAGTTCAATCTCGTTGCCGGCAAGTCTCTTTATTCGTTCTCTAATACATCATCCCGCAACTAACTCATTAGTTGCAATGCTTGCAAGGCTTAAGTGATGTGCATTACCGAGAGGGCCCAGAGATACCTCCCCGACAATCGGAGTGACAAAACCTAATCTCGAAATACGCCAACCCAACATGTACCTTTGGAGACACCTGTAGTACTCCTTTATAATCACCCAGTTACGTTGTGACGTTTGGTAGCACCCAAAGTGTTCCTCCGGTAAACGGGAGTTGCATAATCTCATAGTTATAGGAACATGTATAAGTCATGAAGAAAGCAATAGCAACATACTAAACGATCGGGTGCTAAGCTAATGGAATGGGTCATGTGAATCAGATCATTCACTTAATGATGTGATCCCGTTAATCAAATAACAACTCATTGTTCATGGTTAGGAAACATAACCATCTTTGATTAACGAGCTAGTCAAGTAGAGGCATACTAGTGACACTTTGTTTGTCTATGTATTCACACATGTATTATGTTTCCGGTTAATACAATTCTAGCATGAATAATAAACATTTATCATGATATAAGGAAATAAATAATAACTTTATTATTGCCTCTAGGGCATATTTCCTTCAGTCTCCCACTTGCACTAGAGTCAATAATCTAGATTACACAGTAATGATTCTCACACCCATGGAGCTTTGGTGCTGATCATGTTTTGCTCGTGGAAGAGGCTTAGTCAACGGGTCTGGAACATTCAGATCCGTATGTATCTTGCAAATCTCTATGTCTCCCACCTGGACTAGATCCCGGATGGAATTGAAGCATCTCTTGATGTGCTTGGTTCTCTTGTGAAATCTGGATTCCTTTGCCAAGGCAATTGCACCAGTATTGTCACAAAAGATTTTCATTGGACTCGATGCACTAGGTATGACACCTAGATCGGATATGAACTCCTTCATCCAGACTCCTTCATTTGCTGCTTCCGAAGCAGCTATGTACTCTGATTCACATGTAGATCCCGCTACAACGCTTTGCTTAGAACTGCACCAACTTACAGCCCCGCCGTTTAATGTAAACACGTATCCGGTTTGTGATTTGGAATCGTCCGGATCAGTGTCAAAGCTTGCATCAACGTAACCTTTTACGATGAGCTCTTTGTCACCTCCATATACGAGAAAATATCCTTAGTCCTTTTCAGGTATTTCAGGATGTTCTTGACCGCTGTCCAGTGATCCACTCCTGGATTACTTTGGTACCTCCCTGCTAGACTTATAGCAAGGCACACATCAGGTCTGGTACACAGCATTGCATACATGATAGATCCTATGGCTGATGCATAGGGAACATCTTTCATATTCTCTCTATCTTCTGCAGTGGTCGAGCATTGAGTCTTACTCAACTTCACACCTTGTAACACAGGCAAGAACCCTTTCTTTGCTTGATCCATTTTGAACTTCTACAAAACTTTGTCAATGTATGTGGTTTGTGAAAGTCCAATTAAGCGTCTTGATCTATCTCTATAGATCTTAATGCCTAATATGTAAGCAGCTTCACTGAGGTCTTTCATTGAAAAACTTTTATTCAAGTATCCCTTTATGCTATCCAGAAATTCTACATCATTTCCAATCAGTAATATGTCATCCACATATAATGTCAGAAATGCTACAGAGCTCCCACTCACTTTCTTGTAAATACAGGCTTCTCCAAAAGTCTGTATAAAACCAAATGCTTTGCTCACACTATCAAAACGTTTATTCCAACTCCGAGAGGCTTGCACCAGTCCATAAATGGATCGCTGGAGCTTGCACACTTTGTTAGCTCCCTTTGGATCGACAAAACCTTCTGGTTGCATCATATACAACTCTTCTTCCAGAAATCCATTCAGGAATGCAGTTTTGACATCCATCTGCCAAATTTCATAAACATAAAATGCGGCAATTGCTAACATGATTCGGACAGACTTAAGCATCGCTACGAGTGAGAAGGTCTCATCGTAGTCAATCCCTTGAACTTGCCGAAAACCTTTTGCGACAAGTCGAGCTTTGTAGACAGTAATATTACCTTCAGCGTCAGTCTTCTTCTTGAAGATCCATTTATTCTCAATTGCTCGCCGATCATCGGGCAAGTCAACCAAAGTCCATACTTTGTTCTCATACATGGATCCCATCTCAGATTTCATGGCTTCAAGCCACTTTGCGGAATCTGGGCTCACCATCGCTTCTTCATAGTTTGTAGGTTCATCATGATCTAGTAGCATGACTTCCAGAATGGGATTATAGTACCACTCTAGTGCGGATCTTACTCTGGTTGATCTACGAGGTTCAGTAGTATCTTGTTCTGAAGTTTCATGATCATCATCATTAGCTTCCTCACTAACTGGTGTAGGTGTCACAGAAACAGTTTTCTGTGATGTACTATTTTCCAATAAGGGAGTAGGTACAGTTACCTCGTCAAGTCACTTCTTTCGAGAGAAACTCCTTCTCTAGAAAGTTTCCAAATTTAGCAACAAAAGTCTTGCCTTCGGATCTGTGATAGAAGGTGTATCCAATAGTCTCCTTTGGATATCCTATGAAGACACATTTCTCTGATTTGGGTTCGAGCTTATCAGGTTGAAGCTTTTTCACATAAGCATCGCAGCCCCAAACTTTCAGAAACGACAACTTTGGTTTCTTGCCAAACCATAGTTCATAAGGCGTCGTCTCAACGGATTTTGATGGTGCCCTATTTAACGTGAATGCGGCCGTCTCTAGAGCGTACCCCCAAAACGATAGCGGTAAATCAGTAAGAGACATCATAGATCGCACCATATCTAGTAAAGTACGATTACGACGTTCGGACACACCATTACGCTGTGGTGTTCCGGGTGGCATTTGCGAAACTATTCCACAATTTTTCAAATGTACACCAAACTCGTAACTCAAATATTCTCCTCCACGATCAGATCGTAGAAACTTTATTTTCTTGTTACGATGATTTTCAACTTCACTCTGAAATTCTTTGAACTTTTCAAATGTTTCAGACTTATGTTTCATTAAGTAGATATACCCATATCTGCTCAAATCATCTGTGAAGGTGAGAAAATAACGATATCCGCCACGAGCCTCAATATTCATCGGACCACATACATCTGTATGTATGATTTCCAACAAATCTGTTGCTCTCTCCATAGTACCGGAGAACGGCATTTTGGTCATCTTGCCCATGAGGCACGGTTCGCAAGTACCAAGTGATTCATAATCAAGTGGTTCCAAAAGTCCATCAGTATGGAGTTTCTTCATGCGCTTTACACCGATATGACCTAAACGGCAGTGCCACAAATAAGTTACACTATCATTATCAACTCTGCATTTTTGGCTTCAACATTATGAATATGTGTGTTACTACTATTGAGATTCAACAAGAATAGACCACTCTTCAAGGGTGCATGACCATAAAAGATATTACTCATATAAATAGAACAACCATTATTCTCTGATTTAAATGAATAACCGTCTCGCATCAAACAAGATCCACATATAATGTTCATGCTTAACGCTGGCACCGTATAACAATTATTTAGGTCTAATATTAATCCCGAAGGTAGATGTAGAGGTAGCATGCCGACTGCGATCACATCGACTTTGGAACCGTTTCCCACGCGCATCGTTACCTCGTCCTTAGCCAATTTTCGCTTAATCCGTAGTCCCTGTTTCGAGTTGCAAATATTAGCAACAGAACCAGTATCAAATACCCAGGTGCTACTGCGAGCATTAGTAAGGTACACATCAATAACATGTATATCACATATACCTTTGTTCACCTTGCCATCCTTCTTATCCGCCAAATACTTGGGGCAGTTCCGCTTCCAGTGACCAGTCTGCTTGCAATAGAAGCACTCAGATTCAGGCTTAGGTCCAGGTTTGGGTTTCTTCTCTTGAGTAGCAACTTGCTTGCCGTTCTTTTTGAAGTTCCCCTTCTTCTTTCCTTTCCCGTTTTTCTTGAAACTAGTGGTCTTGTTGACCATCAACACTTGATGCTCCTTCTTGATTTCTACCTCCGCAGCTTTCAGCATTGCGAAGAGCTCGGGAATAGTCTTATTCATCCCTTGCATATTATAGTTCATCACGAAGCTCTTGTAGCTTGGTGGCAGTGATTGGAGAATTCTGTCAATGACGCAATCATCTGGAAGATTAACTCCCAGTTGAATCAAGTGATTATTATACCCAGACATTTTGAGTATATGCTCACTAACAGAACTGTTCTCCTCCATCTTGCAGCTATAGAACTTATTGGAGACTTCATATCTCTCAATCCGGGCATTTGCTTGAAATATTAACTTCAACTCCTGGAACATCTCATATGCTCCATGACGTTCAAAACGTCGTTGAAGTCCCGATTCTAAGCCGTAAAGCATGGCACACTAAACTTTCGAGTAGTCATCAGCTTTGCTCTGCCAAACGTTCATAACATCCGGCGTTGCTCCTGCAGTAGGCCTGGCACCCAGCGGTGCTTCCAGGACGTAATTCTTCTGTGCAGCAATGAGGATAATCCTCAAGTTACGGACCCAGTCCGTGTAATTGCTACCATCATCTTTCAACTTTGCTTCTTCAAGGAACGCATTAAGATTCAACGGAACAACAGCACGAGCCATCTATCTACAAACAAGCATTAACAAGCAAGATACTTATCAGGTACTAAGTTTCATGATAAATTTAAGTTCAGTTAATTTACTTAAAGAACTCACACTTAGATAGACATCCCTCTAATCCTCTAAGTGATTACGTGATCCAAATCAACTAAACCTTGTCCGATCATCACGTGAGATGGAGTAGTTTCATTGGTGAACATCACTATGTTGATCATATCTACTATATGATTCACGCTCGACCTTTCGGTCTCCGTGTTCCGAGGCCATATCTGTATATGCTTGGCTCGTCAAGTATAACCTGAGTATTCCGTGTGTGCAACTGTTTTGCACCCGTTGTATTTGAACGTAGAGCCTATCACACCCGATCATCACGTGGTGTCTCAGCACGAAGAACTTTCGCAACGGTGCATACTCAGGGAGAACACTTCTTGACAATTTAGTGAGAGATCATCTTATAATGCTACCGTCAACCAAAGCAAGATAAGATGCATAAAAGATAAACATCACATGCAATCAATAAAAGTGATATGATATGGCCATCATCATCTTGTGCTTGTGATATCCATCTCCGAAGCACCGTCGTGATCACCATCGTTACCGGCGTGACACCTTGATCTCCATCATAGCATCGTTGTCGTCTCGCCAAGCTTGTGCTTCCACGACTATCGCTACCGTTTAGTGATAAAGTAAAGAATTACAGCGCGATTGCATTGCATACAATAAAGCGACAACCATATGGCTCCTGCCAGTTGCCGATAACTCGGTTACAAAACATGATCATCTCATACAATAAAAATCAGCATCATGTCTTGACCATATCACATCACAACATGCCCTGCAAAAACAAGTTAAACGTCCTCTACTTTGTTGTTGCAAGTTTTACGTGGCTGCTACGGGCTTAAGCAAGAACCAATCTTACCTACGCATCAAAACCACAACGATAGTTTGTCAAGTTGGTGCTGTTTTAACCTTCGCAAGGACCGGGCATAGCCACACTCAGTTCAACTAAAGTTGGAGAAACTGTCACCCACAAGCCACCTCTGTGCAAAGCACGTCGGGAGAACCGGTCTCGCGTAAGCGTACGCGTAATGTCGGTCTGGGCCGCTTCATCCAACAATACCGCCGAACCAAAGTACGACATGCTGGTAAGCAGTATGACTTATATCGCCCACAACTCACTTGTGTTCTACTCGTGCATATAACATCAACATATAAAACCTAGGCTCGGATGCCACTGTTCGGGAACGTAGTAATTTCAAAAAATTTCCTACGCACACGCAAGATCATGTGATGCATAGCAATGAGAGGGGAGAGTATGATCTACATACCTAGTATATCGACAACGGAAGCGTTTGGTTGATGTAGTCGTACGTCTTCACGGCCCGACCGTTCAAGCACTGAAACTACGGCACCTCCGAGTTTTAGCACACGTTCAGCTCGATGACGATCCCCGGACTCCGATCCAGCAAAGTTTCGGGGAAGAGTTACATCAGCACGACGGCGTGGTGACGATCTTGATGTACTACTGCAGCAAGGCTTCGCCTAAACTCTGCTACAATATTATCGAGGACTATGGTGGCTGGGGGCACCGCACACGGCTAAGGAAAAAGATCACGTGGATCAACTTGTGTGTCTCTGGGGTGCCCCTACCTCCGTATATAAAGGACTAAAGGGGGGAGTCTGGCCGGCCAAGGAGGGCACGCCAGGAGAGTCCTACTCCCTCTGGGAGTAGGATTCCCCCCCCCCCAATCCTAGTTAGAATAGGATTCGCGGAGGGGGGAAAAGAGAGAGAGGGGCCGGCCCCCTCTCCTTGTCCTATTCGGACCAAGGGAGGGGAGGGGCGCGCGGCCCATGAGGCGCTGCCTCTTCTCTTTTCCACTAAGGCCCATCATGGCCCATATAGCTCCCGGGGGGTTCCGGTAACCTCCCGGTACTCCGGTAAAATCCCGATTTCACCCAGAACACTTCCGATATCCAAACATAGGCTTCCAATATATCAATCTTTATGTCTCGACCATTTCGAGACTCCTCGTCATGTCCGTGATCATATCCGGGACTCCGAACAACCTTCGGTACATCAAAATGCATAAACTCATAATACAACTGTCATCGTAACCTTAAGCGTGCGGACCCTACGGGTTCGAGAACAATGTAGACATGACCGAGACACGTCTCCGGTCAATAACCAATAGCGGGACCTGGATGCCCATATTGGCTCCTACATATTCTACGAAGATCTTTATCGGTCAGACCGCATAACAACATACGTCGTTCCCTTTGTCATCGGTATGTTACTTGCCCGAGATTCGATCGTCGGTATTCCAATACCTAGTTCAATCTCGTTGCCGGCAAGTCTCTTTACTCGTTTTGTAATACATCATCCCGCAACTAACTCATTAGTTGCAATGCTTGCAAGGCTTAAGTGATGTGCATTACCGAGAGGGCCCAGAGATACCTCTCCGACAATCGAAGTGACAAAACCTAATCTCGAAATACGCCAACCCAACATGTACCTTTGGAGACACCTGTAGTACTCCTTTATAATCACCCAGTTACGTTGTGACGTTTGGTAGCACCCAAAGTGTTCCTCCGATAAATGGGAGTTGCATAATCTCATAGTTATAGGAACATGTATAAGTCATGAAGAAAGCAATAGCAACATACTAAATGATCGGGTGCTAAGCTAATGGAATGGGTCATGTCAATCAGATCATTGACTTAATGATGTGATCCCGTTAATCAAATAACAACTCATTGTTCATGGTTAGGAAACATAACCATCTTTGATTAACGAGCTAGTCAAGTAGAGGCATACTAGTGACACTTTGTTTGTCTATGTATTCACACATGTATTATGTTTCCGGTTAATACAATTCTAGCATGAATAATAAACATTTATCATGATATAAGGAAATAAATAATAACTTTATTATTGCTTCTAGGGCATATTTCCTTCATCTACTACTAATTAATTTTTTTAGATTACTGTAAAAATGGATTTTTTAGATGCCGCTATACTGCAAAGTTTACACTGTTCACATAACATAACATTGCATGGCTGATGCTAGCTAAAGTTTTATTCTGCTTCATCGAGAAATGTAATATTTTTATTATTCATAGAAAAAGTGTAATATTTTATTTCAGTCATACATAAGCTATACCTCAAGCTAATACAGGATATGAGTGTCTGTCAGACCTAAATGACTTATTTAGTTGCACAAAATAGTCCATAAACATGCATGTAAACCGTCAAACAACTCTGGAACTATACATCAGTGGAACCCAGGAAACAACATATAATAAAACTACAACTTTTATCTTGTAATCAAATTCTTACTTGGAACTCAGTTTGATTTGTGCAAGTGATTTGCTTCTTATTTCAGAATAGTCCTTAGATCATGCAAACAAACACACTATGATATCTACTCAAGATACGAGTACCCATTTCTCTCTCTAAAAAGAAGGTATATGAGTATCTATCATACAAAACATACGTGCAAAGCACGTGCCTTAGTAGAAGTCTAGGTGGCTTTGGAACAGCGGACGGAAGTAGAAAAGGATCCACATGAAGGGAGCTGGGGATGTAGAGCAAGGCAGGATTCGAAGGAATATATACCTGAGGGTCGTCGGCATGTCGCAAAGACGGCGTCGGGAGGCCGCATCTTGGCCACAATACTGCAGGGAGGAAGAAGGGGTCGGAGGCCCTCCCGAGCCGGCGCTCTCTCGGAGAGAATGGCACGGCCGCCGATCGGGATGCGCGGGCAGCCGTTGGTCTCCTCCCTCGCCGCCGACGACAGCGTGAACGATGCACCTACACCCCTGCCCCGGTCGAGGTTGTCCGGCCGGATTTGTGACCAGCCGTGAGCTGAGAGAGAGAGTGTGGCCACCTATGTGTTGCTTAGATCTGGAGAGCATGAGAGAGTGAACGAGAGGAACCCTAGTAAAGCAAGCGCTAAGGCTCCTACTTTTATATATAGTGGAGTGATTTTGTTGTACCAGCTTCAAAAAAATGTGCTCCTACGTGTACTCGCGAGTGGGTGTGAGAGAACTAGTGCGTGCGTGCACCGCTTCTCTTCGTGAGAGTACAATATACTATGCCCAAAGAACATTCGCTGCAAGAGTAATAGTACAAGTGTGTGACGTGTGAGCTAAAATAAAATGTGTGCGCCGTCTTTTGTTTTTTAGAAGTTCTGAGGGTAGGGTGTGAAGACCACATATGTGTGTGACGTCTACCTGCAGATAGACGGTGGGTGCGACGTGCGAGCCTACGAGACTCGGGAGAGTCGTGACTCGTGAGGGTGCGTGTGCGTGAGAGAGAGAGGGGCACGTATCAATGCAATGCATGTTTCCGTAAATCATTATCCGACAAACGTTCGCCACAAGCCTTTTCCTGACGAATGTCGTAAGGACCGTTAGATCGGCATCCGACAGTGTCAGTTTTGCCATGTCATTTAACAGAACAGCCACTCCTCCTACACACAAATCTTCCACGTGAGTGTTAGCAACTGCCGTATGCTCCCTCCGTTCCAAAATGCAGTGCATATAGCTTTATTGAAAATTCGAACCTCGCAAACTTTTACCGAGTTTTCGTGTACCAAATTGCACATGTAGAATACCATGTGTATATCATTTCATTCATCTTCGAGAGGTAACTATAAAGTTGGGTGAGGAGTCTACAAAGAAAGACCATCGTATCACCCGCAACAATTTCAAGCATCCTTTAGTGTCGAGGAATATCATAGGAACTCTATATGATATGATTTTTATAGGATTTTTTCCTTTAGAGCCAATTGGTTCATATGAATAGATTCATATACTCCACATTTCAAAGGAAATAAACATGATATCATTTCCATAGCTTTAGAGCCACTTGGTTCATATGAATGGATTCCTATACTCCCTTAATTTGAAAGGAAAATAAACATTAGTATATATTCAATAGAAAAGTTCCTATGATATGAACCAAATTAAATCTCTTTTCTAATCCCTCCTCATAGGAATTGAGAAACATGTCATCTCTATATTTAATAGAAAAGTTCCTATGATGTGAACCAAATGACATCTCTTTTCCAATCCCTACTCATAGGAATTGAGATGCTCCATGTCATCTCTTTCCCTACAACTTCCATGTATACATCTTCTATTCCTAAATAGATAGTACAACCCACTTGTAGCTTTTTTCCAAAACATGCAACTATGGCACAAGAACTATATAGTGTGCCAATAACTTTAAAAGATGGTCGCTGGATGAAGCTAACCCGATAGTGCAGAGATAGGCATATTCGAGCACTACTGGCCGTTGGATATCATCAACATTCCACCAGATCTGCCACATGTACAATTTAGAAGACTCCATGGTTGAACTTAAGCATAATGCACAAACCTCAAAACACAAGCACTTCTCCTTTGTTCTAGAATCTTATGTATCATAATTGATTATTATTTTTAAATGAATTGCCATTATTTGTTTTTTACTTTATGATTTACTCCCTCCATTCCAAAATAGATGACCCAACTTTGCACTAACTTTGTACAAAGTTAGTGCAAAGTTGGGTCATCCATTTTGGAACGGAGGGAGTACAATGCACAACCCCATGAATCTTAACATTTTTATAAAACTTATTGATTTTGAATGAGACGAACTATAAGAACTAAGCGAACATCTACATCATGCATATATGACTCAAAGCTTTACATCTTATAGTGTGTATTTATTCATAATTTGGTTTCGAAATCTCATGCGTTCAATACATGTGTACCTTACTAGTTTTGAGTAGAGTGGCAAATTTCACGCGGCCCCGGGTATATCAAAATGTAGGGCCCATGCATCATTGCCTTTTGGTCGAACCTACGTCCACAATTTTTTGTACGTACTATATCTCCACTGGTCCCCGAACCCAAAATGCTGCCTCGTTCCCATAAAACCAAGCGGCCCACACATATTTAAGGCGTCGGCTCGAACCCGTTTACTACGACGTGTCCCCGCACGTAATAGTACTCCTACAAACCCTACTGCCGCACTCATCATTGGTTTTCTTTAAGAGGACGAGGGAGAAGCCGATTTGTAGTGGAGGCGCTTTCAAAAAAAAGGATCTGTAGTGCAGACCCCTACCCTAGGGTGCCCTAGGTAGCTGCCACACACATCATTGTTTTCTCTTTTCTTTATGCTCTTGCGCCCTAGAGTGAAATGATGGTTGCTTCGTCCATCCAGCTTAACGCGGGAAAGGTGGGGATTTGTGATTTGACCCCTCGTCGCTCATTTTCTACTACTGCGGCGCTACGACCGGGGTGCCTCCAATTCCAACCGCTGCTCCGAACTGTAATTTGGTGCATCAGACGTGGAACAAGACGGTGGATGAGCCACATGTCGGCCAAAGGGGTCCTGTTAAGTGTGTCGCCATTTCGTGTGCGGACTGACCCTGCTTGAGTTGCTACGCCAACACGATAGGAGCAGCCTACCACTTGGTGTTGCTCCTTGGTGAATCCCGACTATATTGATCTAAAAAGATACATGCTGAACTACCCTCTCCGTCTCGGTTTTTTTTATTTTTAGGCGTCTCGGTTTATAGGGCCTGCACATAGTTCTAGGTCATCCATTTGACTAACTAAATATGAGTTACTATGTCACAAAAAGTATATCATTGGATTCTTAAGCGGATGTAGTTGTATTTAAAAGTCGAGGGCGGGGCTTTTCCTGCGCGGTAGGCGGCGGGGTAGTTCCGCCTAGTCGGTTCGACAGAGACGGGAGAAGATGAGGGAGTAGGCTGCTGCAAACATAGGGTTGTGTGATTTCACAGCGAGTTACTACTAGACAGGTGGGGCCCCGTGATTTGACTTGCCATTATCATTTTAACTGCAGCGCTACGACCGACGTGAGTCTCCCAGATTCCTGACCACCTCCATACAGGTGCCTCTCCCAATGCTCCACCATGTAGTAGAGGCTGGCTCTTGCATGAGAGCCCACTTCTCCACTTTTTCCTTGCCTCTCTTTCCTCCACATATGCAAAAATGCCATGTAAAGCGCACTATTGTACTTACTTTTACTTGCTCCTACACGTTCTTAAGCTTGCCACATAAGTGTAAAGTCTGATGTGGCAAGTTAATCAAGAAGAGAGAGACTAGTTTGGTAACCCAAGGAAGAAACGGTGCTAAGCGCGTGTACCTAGGTGAAAAGACAATTTTGAGTCTATAGCTAATTAAATGAAGCAAACTTAGCAACACCATTTCATTGGAAGAGGTCACTCCTTGGCAAATGCAATAAATACACGCGCTTAGCACCGTTTCTTCCTTGAGTACGAAGAAAGAGATAGAGAGGAGTAAAAAAATACACTTATAGCCAACATTGTTGTAGTATGAGTGACTAAGTGATGACTATGTATGACATGCCAACATCAGATAGCCTAACGCACCGTGTTAAATCTCCAAGGGCGCGACCGCGCGAGCGACGCGGCGGTCGTGGTAGGCGCGGCCATGATACGGGCTGCTGGCGGCCCTTGGATCTGAGATCAAACAGTCGCATGCTAAGTTGCTGAAAATTTGTAGAATAACCCTCCAAGATAGGATATTCACCCATAGGTCTAGAATCATGCCATGCAACCGTTCGATCTCAGATCCAAGGGCTCTCGGAAGCCCGTATCATTGGAGAATGGAAAGCCACTACCCTGCCGTTCGCACGCTGGCAGTTCGCTCCTACTCGTCCCCGCACGTCCTTCAATACTACGGCGGTTCGCTCCTAGTCGTCCCGTCCATTCACATTACGGCAGTTCCACTAATCCTAACCCTCCTCCCAAATCCATGGCGCCCCAAATCTCCACGATCGGCGGTGAGTACAAGGTTAGAACCATCACCAGCGATGAGTTCGACGTCATCAACTCCCGTTCTTTCGCGACGGTGAAAGGATGCCTTTCTCGCTTCAGACGCATGTTCGAAAACTCAGATGATGAGTGGGTCACTGGGCTAGATGTTGAGTACACCACAGTCCTGGGACCAGAGAAGGATCTAAAGGACGAAGGGAGGAAGAAGCCTGCCGTGATCCAGGTTTGCGTAGATAACGTTTGCTTGGTCTACCACATATGCCATGCCGACGTTGAGTGCCAGGATTTTAAGAACTTCCTCAAGGACAAAATAGTGAAATTCGTTACTGTAGACTTTAAGAATGACAGGGATGTCCTGCGTCGGATAGGTCTCGTTGTAGGCAACCCCTTCGACCTCCAGAAGAATCGGCTGGTGTCCTCTCGTCAGCCTTCAATGCTGACCCTAGCAGGAGCCATGGTTCATCCTTCATATGGTAAACTGGAGAAACCTCCATACACGTTTCATCGTCATGCATGGCAGCGGAATGTACTAGATATAGACCACATCCACAACGCTGCAATGGATGGCTACCTTTGCTTCAATATCTACAAGGGTTGGATAAAGAGCAACAGCCAAGTGTGCGGTTCAAGCAAAGAAGCATCGGCCAAGAGGAAGAGGGACAAGGACGAAGTCGAAGACGTGGACGAGGACTCCGAGTAAGGTGGCAGTGTCGTTGCTCATGGTGATTCTAATGCAGTGTCTATCGGAATAGTTGCAAAGTTTAATTTCAGGTGTGCTTAATTTAATTTGAGGGGTGTGTTGTGTTGAGCCCCCAGCAGAACTATGTTATGTTTCTTCTCGTTACTTTAACTCTTCAGTACGTACATACTAGTATTTCTTACATTTCATCTTTTAGTTGGTATAGTACTACCACTCGTTTCTTCACATTATATACGTACAATATATATCGCCAACATCATATAGCCAGCAGTTTAGTTGTCAAAGAATTTCAGGGTGCTTAGTTTTGTCAAAGAATTCCAGGACGCTTAGAGGGTGCTTTGATCCAAGGGACTTATTTTAGTCTGACTAAAAATAGTCTCTTTAAGAGGCTAAAGTTCCAAGCACCCCTGACTAAAGAGGGGCTAAAACTAGTCTTGAGACTACAATTTTTTAGTCAGGGGTACCCCTACTAAAATGTGGATTAGTCCTCTCACTACTCATTTAACTCATCTCCTTTAACACAGGAGAGTTCTGGATTGGAAGGTTTGGAGGATAATAAATGCTCATTAACTTGATTTTAGCCTTTTTAGTATTTGGATCCAAGCATGGGTGAGGCTAGCATGTTTTAGTCCCACTACTTTTAGTCATGGGACTAAAACGTATCCAAGCACCCTCTTAGTTTTATTTGAGGGGTGGGTTGTGCTGGACACCATTATTGTGACTAGCCTTTTTAATAGTACTATATGCATAATTTGGCGACGAGCGCTCTATATATGTACCACCTTTTTTTAATTTCAAATTTTGCTCCATGGCGCAATCCATCGATAGTACTACTGTACAAAAGTATATTTTTTTTAAAAGGCTAGAGTACTGTTCATCACATATATAGCCAGTTAAATTCTCAACCTAGAATGACGTGCATGCCATGTAGTAAACCGTTACGGAGGAAGTATAGTAAAAATGAGGTGATTTTACCGAGAGATTGGCGGGGGAGCATGGCCTGTCATGCGATCCCATGTGTCATGATGTACCAAGGCAATGTGCGTGTCCCTCTTGAGGCAGAAGCAATACTAGTACGTGGTTTGAGATGATGGCAAACCGAAGTGTGAAATAATGGTTGCTTCGTCCGTCTAGGAAAGTGCGGCATTGCTCATTACTACTACTGGGCCGGTACGAGTGGGGTGCGTCCCCCTGCTGTTCTGCACTGTTATTTGGTGCTTGACACGTCGACCCGGTTGCTATATGTCCCACATCTCGGCGACAGGAAGTACAGAATTCATGAAAGGGAGCGTCGACGGAGGAGTATACTACATAATTCATGAAAGGGAGCGACTTAGTTTTGGAAAAATCTGTTTTTACGGAGTACGTACCCACAAGGGTTTATATGGCTCATCTAAAAAACATTCGTTTTTCCGTTTGATAAGTCTCAATTCTACTATACTAGCAGTAGTACGATTAAATGTTGGATTTCGAGGTGGGTTAGATCACCTGACGCAAGCAGTGTCAAGAGGAAACAAACCAATGCATGTTCAAGTTCATGGAAATTTAGTGGTCATTCATGCATTCGTTCTAATTAATGCCTCGGTGAACATAACTTCTTGAGAAAAACGAGCGTACTAATTACTTGTGCAAAATATGAAATTAATTCGACCACTCACCGTCTACCTTGGTTGGAGAGATTTTGAAATTGAGCCATAAATTGGAAAGGAGGGAGTAGTAACTTTTGTCTCGATTACTATTTGTGGCCTTGTATAGATGCAAATGTATTTTTTTATAGTGGCCTTGTATAAGTAAATGGAGGGAATACTAACCAAAGTACGTAGTAGGGACGAGGAGTAAATGGAGGGAGTAGTAAAATTTTCTCCTCGTGCTGCGAGCCACCGCGCCCGTGGGCGGGGGAGACGGTGTACTAAGAAAGCTTCTCCTCGTTCTGCGAGTTGACGGGACACATCAAAAGTACTCCAGTGTATAGAGCCTTGCATCTAAGGTAGGCCCCACATGGTTTGCCTATTTTTTTAATTTAACATAACGCGTCAAGTCGCAATTTGTTTGTTCACCCGTGGTAGACGATCCTCCCTCCACCAAGTGGACAACCAGTACACATGCCAAATTACCACGTGGGCTGCCTTTTTTGTACAGAAATGAGCTCCACCATGTACCCGCGCGGGTGTGGTTGGGAAACAGACGGGGGTACGTGCGCCGTGCGTGCACCTCTTCTCTTTGTGCACGTCCCCCACCTACGTGGGTGTGTGTGAGAGAGATACAAACCTAGACATAATGCGCCGTCCATCCCCATGCCTCCGCCCAGTCCGACCACCAGTCACCACCATGCCCCACTCCTCCTCACCTTATCTCATATCTTTCTCCCTCCATTTTTATATACAAGGGGCCACTATCAAAATTACAATTTGCAGATATACAAGGCCACTAACACTAAACAATGCAATATTAATGGTGTTTGCCTCGTAGTACTAGCAAAGGAGGACATTAATTATCCCTTGCATGCATGCGGGAGTTTGTAAAAAAATGCATCTTGATGTTCCGTGCAATGCACGGGCATCTTGCTAGTCCATGAAAACAACACATGGCAAAATTCCACGGCTTGGGGCGGCAACTGGCTCCGTCGGGCGAGGGGAGGGAGGTGGATCAGCGAGCTGCATAGCTCGTATCCGGCGGGCTACCCAGCCGGCTTGGATGCGGAATAAGTACTCTTCGTAAGCCATTGTAAGAGTGGACAAAATGGTGGAGGAGATAGGGGAGCGGCCCGGTCATGAACGGACGTGTGTCCAGAGTGGGTTTCTCGGCTTCCACACGGGCGGGTTTCATGGAGGCGTTTGAATGCGGCACGGAGGCGTGTTCAGCCGGGCGTGCCGCGAGTGGCGCCCTCGACTCTGACCTAGGACATCGCGCCGTTCTTCCACTGACATGTGGGCTCTTTGGGTGCATGGCATGCATGTCAGTGACCCAACGCAGGCAGTGCACGGCAAAGGAACCTTTGGTGGGCCAGGGCAGTCAGAAGCGGGCATTTCATAAACCGATGATTGTTCATTGGGTGTGACGTCATCTTTTTCATGTAGATAAGCCTACTATGTTGATAGCCCGTTCGATACGTTGTGATTCATAAAGACCGCTGCAAACATCAATGTTCTGCTTATCATAGATAAGATTGATTAATACCCGTAACAATCCATGTCCTTAACAAAGGGTGCATGCACGTATAGGTTGAACGTGTGTCTTGCGTCGTGTGCTGTGTGCATGCATGCGTGCGAGTGTTGCGTGCGTGCAAGGGTACGTTTTAGTGTTGCATGCATGGGTGCGTACGTGCGTGTGTTCGTGAGTGCATGTGTATGTGTCAGTGTTGCACGCCAACATGCGTGCGTGTGTACGTGTCAGTGTTGCACGCCTACATGCGTGCGTGTCTTGCGTGCGTGTCTTGCGTGCGTGCATGTGTACGTGCGGGGTGAGGCTACACGTCAGTCGACTGACTTTTTCATCTCTAGACATTATATTTTCCAGCCATTGGATACGAAATCAAGGGCCTCCAGTTTATCATCAAACTCCACCCCCCTGAGCCGCCATCCACCACCGACCGAACCGCCAGCCCCCGCTGCTCGCGGCCAACCCGCCCTCCCCGAAACCTCTCATTTATTACCATTTTTGTCCTTCATGGTAATGTGCGCTGCTGAATGTGGACCGTTTGACTGGTCAATTGATCGTGTTATCAACAAATTACGGAGTTGTATGGTGAGCCAGTGACCGTATGATCACCCTAAAATGTACTCCTATTTTATTAACACAGTACAGACTCAAACTACCATTTCTTTCTTTAATATACGGGCTGACAGGTGGGCCCCACGGTTACGCGCCCCGATGGTGCAACACTAGTTGTGCCGCATGGAACGTTTGACTGGTCAATTGATTGTGTCATCAACAAAATACGGAGTTGTATGGGTGAGCCAGTGACCGTATAATCATGATATGTATTTGTTTAACACGGTACAGACGCAAGGGCTCATATATACACGCAAGCACTCACCGCTATAAGCGCACACACGCGAACCCTACCCCTATGAGCACCTTCGAGAGAGTGGGCCAGCATAAATGATCTTGAGATTTTACGAAGTCACCATAGGTCCTCGTAGTTGAGTGGAACGTCTCCTCCCACTGAACGTACGTCGCCGGAAAATACTGAAATTAACACAAGATAAATGCGAGCACCGGGACTTTAACCTTGGTGGGCTCGAGAAACCACTGTCCTCTAACCATCCAACCACATGTTGGTTAGCACGACAAAATGTATATGGTGACCGTGATGAGCTTATTCTGAAGTCTAGTGACCATATCGTGCTTTCGCTTCAAATACAATGACCGTAAGTGTCGTCAACAAAATACGGAGCACGCATCAAATGCAAAGTCCGTCAGTGTCATCAACAAAATATGGAGACATATCGTGAGCTAGATACCATTGTACTATTGTATATGCTTATTTTCTTAGTGGCCGATTGCATGTGTGGTGTGGTGGGCACATCATTTCTTGTTGTGGTGGGTCAACATGAAGACGCATTGTAGCGACTAGACCTCAAACAGTCTGATCTCTGTGCTCCGGTGTCATCCCTGGATCAGTAATGCTGACACCACACAGTACTCGGAGGATTTATAGCAGAGTAGCAATCACACACTTATTACATCGAGTGTCTCAAAAGAGAACTTATTACAATAAATATGGCTTAAGGCCATCTAATAACGATAACAGCGGAAGGCTTGGAAGATATATGAGTCCATCAACTCCAATGGCATCACTGAGTATAGAACCACGACCTAAAAACTCCTTAATCGTCGTCTGAAAAGTCTGCAACATTAACGTTGCAGCCCGAAAACGGGTCAGCACATGGAATATGCTGGCAATGTAACACATAGAGAGTAATGGAATGAAACAACTATACTATATGCATATTTGGCTGGTGGAAAGCTCTATGGTTACAGTTTTGCGTAAAGCCAATTTTTCCCTACTTCAAAGGAATAAATTTATTTACTATCATGGTGGTTGTTAAACATTGAGAATGGTTGACAGCATTCTCAATCCCAATTAAGCATCATCATTAAACATAACCCAACAAAATTAATTTAGGGTAACATGTTGAGATTCACATGATAATCCAAGTACTAGATACTCAAGATGTCCATAACCGGGGACACGGCTAACCATGATTAGTTTGTTACACTCTGCAGAGGTTTGCGCTCTTTTCCCCATAAGACTCGATCGCCTCCGTTTGGTTTCTCGCACTACATGGTGTTTGAGAAGACGGATGACCGAGACATAGTCTTTCAGAAGCGCTAGCACCTTACGATCGGGTAGACCGTACCACCTACATCCCCTACATCTGCTAGTCTACCACAGTAAGAGTTCGCACGACTTAGTCAACTATGCTAGAGCCCATAATAGCTTGTGGCTGCACATGGAAGTTTCTAGGATGAATAGTCTCATGATCCCTTTGAGCCTAGGTGGCGGTCCAAAAGAAAAACAGGCAAGTCCTGGAATACCCAGGTGCCTCAATCCACCCAGATGTGTGTTTAAGTTGCCACCTTAGATAAACCATTAATTAACAAGACTCACATCTGTCATGGATATCACTCACCCAATCCACCTTTACTAGCATAGCATGGCATAATAAACAAACGTAGAAGTAACTCCCAAAGGTTTGATAATAAACAGGTAATAGGTACTACCACAACTACTTCCCATCCCACAATTTAATTATATCCTAATCATGCAATGTGTGAGGATTGATCTAATGCAAGAAAACTGGGTAGTAGAAAAGGTATGATCAAAGTGTTACTTGCCTTGCTGATGATCCGCGAAACCTAGAGATTCGAAGTAACAAGCGGCGCACTCCGTGTATTCTATCGCAGACAAACAAACAAGCATACAATAAGTACTCATCTAATGCACGGGTAAAACTCAAATAAGAGATCTAACCAGAAGGTTCAACTTAAGAACTCCGATTGGCAAAAAGAATCAAATCGAACGAAGCAACGAAAGTCAAACGGCGAAAGAAAACAACTTCATTCTAGTAATCTGGATCTAGGGCAAATTTTACAGTAGCAAAATCTTGTTTAAGTTGGTTAAATGGATAGAGGGTTTCGAGACGAAACTCTAGGCGCTTGAATCGCCTGATTCCGATAAACGAGTGAAAAGTTATACTAAAACGAAAATCGGATTAGGAATCGCGATCAGAAATCGCGGATTTAATCCAAGAAAAAGAAAAACGACGAACGCTCGCTAATTAAATAAACCGGAAAAACCGATCTATTTAAAAAACGAAACTAAAAAAACTGACGGAAATCTATTTTTAAAAAAACCGATG